>NC_141150.1:45375099-45677599 GCF_053477565.2 Lygodium microphyllum
GGTAATCTGGGAACAATAGGAAACTTTCAAAAACCCCTTCAATCTGAACTTCCAATTCCTCACCAATTTGCATAGGGTTCTGCTGATCAAGGTGATGGAAGAAGTGTTCGACATTGGAAGCAGGCTCGGGGAGAAATGGCTAGCTAAGAGAGAACAGAACCCCACCCTTTGGGGCACATAGGATGTAGAATTTTTGCAAAACAAGGTTTTGAGATCTCGAGATCAATATTGGCGGGCTATGAGTGCCAGCCTACATGGAGAAGGCGTATCTGTGACATAAATATGGACACTTGGGTGGCTTTCTGCAACACTCTTCCATTCAAACACAACAACCCAACATTCATGCCATACCCTCGAAGGATGGGAGTGGATTTTGACCCCAATGTCCACATTTGGTACAACTTCCCCGTAATCTAAAATGCAAATTGCACTAAGCCTAAAGAGGCCCTTATCTTCACCCCAAATAATCTATATGACTCCATAGTTTGTTTTGTAGATGAATTCTCCTCGTGCCTCAACCTTGCATTCATTACTACATGTAATTGCCTTAGACTACTTAGGAAAAATCTAACTCCACAAGAATGCAGCCTTCTACCCCTCTATTTTGATCCCAATGTCATAGACAGCTGCTCCATGGCTCAACTAATAATGTGCGCTACTCGTCTCCCTTCATTTTGTTTATCCCTTCTAGAATATATGAATGATATCCGCTTTACGCATTGCAATCATCCATTTCTCTCTCCCACCGCTCTGCAAGTCTACGTGAACCTCAAAGGGTACTTATAGAGTTGGCAATTCTTGAATAAATCTCTTAGGCCCCCTTCTTCACCCCACTCGAACGATGAAGCTTAGCTCTCATCCTGCCCATGTGATCCAAAAGAAAATGAAAAAGGAAAGGGAAAAAAAAAGAACAAAAAAGAAAAGACAAAAAGACAGAAAGAAAGAAAGAAAGCAGAAAACAAAGATGAAAAGAGAAGAAATCACAACGAAAAGCAATTCACCCCACATAGACCATAGTCACTGCACCTAGGGGTTCTCAAGCTAGGTACGTCCGATGGCTTCGGCTAGCCAGCTCCATCCCTAAACCCTAGCCTCCCTTTGATTCCCCACTTCACACAAGGCACATCAAGAGTAGGACATACTTAGGGAGGTAACACTCGTCTATGGTTTCGTCTATGGTTAGTAGACCTGTCACCCTAAGCTACACGCATCGCACCTCCCTTATGCACAAACCAGGTCCTCAAGTGTGGGACAACACCCAAGCTTGTAGATCCAACTCCCAGTTCCACTAGCAAGAGCACAATGCACCACATAGTAAGGTAGACACTCCCCCTAGGTAGTGCACTTCTTCTCTTTTTAGGTAATGTTGGATGCTACAAACCACCAACATCAGAGGCCCCACCATCCACTTGACATACCCTCGGCCTCCAACAATGCAAGCATTGCCAAGCCTCTCAACCAGCAAGAATCCACACAAGGCTCCATCATCAACTAGACAACCACCCTTCCAAGAACCAAGCCCTTATCACCAAAGACATGCAAGTGCCATGGGACTATCTAGGAGGGAGGTAATGTTAATCCCAACTCAAGACAGAAGAAAAAGAAGTAAAATATGGATGCAATGGAAGAAACATGACGAAGAACAAGCAAGGCACAAGGGCGGCCCCAAAAATCAAGTCAAAGATAAAAAACACATTTTTAAAATGCAAGGCACCCTAAAAACTATTGTAAATGAGTGCTAGGCTCCCTCCTGTGCAAAATGTAAAAGATAGGCGAGCATAGGCTAAAGAATAGGGCAAGTAGAATGGAAATGGAAAAGAGGACCTTGCCACAATATCTGGTCATGTAAAAATGGGATGGGTGGTCAAGGGATTTTAGGGCATGTATATAAACTCCAAAAAGTGAATGAGAGTTCATTCTTTGGTGTGTGGAAAAAGTGTACTCATCTTCTTCTCTCCTTCTCTTCTCTTTGCTTGCTTGTGAGTGCTTGAGGAAGGGAGTGTGAGTGGGTGAGGGAGTGAGTGTGTGAGGGTGAGGAATCTTGGAGATGAAGCTCTCCATCATCTCCTCTCTTCTTCTTCTCTTCTCTTCTCTCATCTTGCTCACGGCTATGGAGGATGGAGCTTGGAGGAGGATGCTTGAGGATGCTTGAGCTTGCATCACGAATCGTGAAGCTGCCGGAGTGCTTGAGGGAGGAGGCAACTCATTTGGGTATCAAGGTAAGCTCACTACACCTCGGTAGGATCGAAGGCGTGTCGGCTAGGTGAGAGATAGCCATAGGTGCTCGCTTGAAACGCTTGAAGGAATAAGTGGTATGTGGGTCTTGGCAGTTGAGCATGAGCTCCCTCTACATGCATACAACCAATGTATGTCAAGCATCCACCCATTGATAATGATAGATATTGGGTATCCAACAAATGCTCAAAAGCAAATCAGCCCACAAGAGTCGGTATCTGCAATAACAGTATATGCATGCATGAACTAAGCATGTACATGAGCAAGAGACTCCAACTGTCTCTAAAGAACCAAGCTTTGCAAAGTAAATACAAATGTCTCCCACTAGAAGAAAATCTATAATATTCAAGAGTACAACAAGGCTCAATGCATCAAGCATATAACATTCAGAAAGTCCAAGCACATTAATGATACATTTGGGAGCATATACATCCAATATGTCTTCAACTCGCAAGTGCAGAATCATTGAAATAAATGGCTAACACCCAAATACATCCAATAGAGCTTTAATCCAAGCTTCAAAGGTTACAACAAGCATATCCAAACATAAACATCAATGACGAGTATCAATATAAGCATATGGAAGACCCAAATAGCATGTAGGCTGTAATACATAAAGCTCTATAACTTGTAAGCTTGCAATCCAAACTAGAATTGTTCTATTCTGCGTTAAATAGAGAACTCAAAATTGCACAAAATCAACTTGACGAGTACTCAAATATATAATATATAATTCTTGTTGCACTCTTCATTTGTAGCTATAGAACATCTCAATCTGATATCGTATGGAAAAGTTATGGCCAAAACATGAAAGTACTATCAAGCTACCATAATTGTCCATGACTTTTACAATATGCTCTATATCCACTCAAAAAGGATAGAGTGACTGCTTCTTAGCTTAGTAAGCATGCAACAAGGCTCAAGTGAGCCATGAGAAACTCCTCAACTATCCTAGAACAAGTGTTGAAGGTAGGAAAGCGAATGCATACTCAAATGGACTGAAATGGGGTTGCCATGAAAGCTATAAGTCAACCTGTCTTACCAAGCTGGATGTAATGTTGGTGAAGATCCTCGAATGCCTACTTTAATATCAACTAAAAGGTTAGTGAAAGGCAGAAGTATGAGTAGAATCAAGAAAGAGTAAGAGCTATGGAGATTCAAGCAAGAAGAGAGAGATTGATGTGTGGAAACTCCAATTGTCACAACCTGTGACATGCCTTTCCTTATTATTTTTGTCACTAAAAGAATAAAGAATAGTAGCGACGGGCATCCGCTACCTGCAATGTACAGATGTATAGGTTTTATACAAGTAAATGTAGGCGGCTAGGCACAAGCAGCCTTTAACCCCCAACAATAAGTGTTTCAACGAGTCCCACATTATTCATAAAGCTTTGATGAAGGTGACAACAATTACATTCTAAATTATTTGTTAGAACACACACACACACACACACACACACACACACACACACACACACACACACACACACACACACACACACGATATTCTTGAAAGATCAAAAGTACATGTACACTTGAGCCTTGATAGATCACACACTCTCACACATATAAATGACAACCTGCTTGCCCAATCGAGAGGAAATTATATCAAGCTCACTGTTAAATATGTTTCTTTCTCCCCAAAGCTAATAATGTGGAGGCTACATCACAAGTCATCCAAAGAATCATTTCTTCCTCTTCTTGTAGAAATGAAAGAAAATATCCCTTCTCTAAACCAAGAAACATTGGAAACAAAAATCCTATCTTATATGAACCATCATCCAGGAGCTCTACATCGACTAGCTTGAAACACAAAGCTTTATCCTTAGATGATTATAGCAACAATATTAAAATATTCCTATTTGATTAAGGAAAATTTCTTTGATAAAGCAACCTCATAGAAAGAGATCTCTAGTTTCAAAGAAAAGTCAAAAGTTTATAATCCATATCTTATTTGCAAATGTAGTCATGGAAAAAACATGCTTAAAAACTCTACTGAAAGAGTTCTTTTTTGCAAGTTCTATCACTCCCTAACTTTGTTTGGTTACCCATTTACTTTGGATGGACTTTTCTCCCCTCAATCGAGAAAGCTTTGTATCATCCAAAAGAATGGTTTTTCAGATAGAAAAGACCACATATATGTTAAACCCTAGTAGTAGCTGAAGAGTGGAAGGAAATGAGTATATAGAAGATGAACAACATTGGAAGAAGAGGATCAAGAAGAGAGCCCAACACTCGAAATGTGGCAACTAAATTTTTGAAGCCCTCCCAAAAGTTAATCGTTCGAGTTGTAATTCATTATAAAGAGTCGTTGGGCATGAACTCTTGTGGATTGTAAAAGGGCTCCATAAATTCTAGGTGACACAATTGTAATTTCGAAGGTGAAAGCCTCAAGGAAAAAACCCATTCTAAGGACACCCAATGTAAGAGAGTCTCAAAAAAGGATCCATGCATATAAGTTTGAAATGGTAATGAAACTATCATTCTTCTATGTGTGTAAAAGCTTCTTACTCTCTTGCTCACATTTGCTTCTTACTTGCTTCCATTGCACATGTGTGTGTGCATGTGCGCATGTCCAAAGAGCATTAACATAGAAATTAAAAATGAGCTATCGTTATGAATAATCCAAGCAAAAAATAGGGGGAGAGGGAAGGAAGACCCACATTATTACTTCACATCATTTTCGACATTTCCTCCAATCATATTTTTAAAAAAAGATTTTTGTAAACTTAAAAAAACTTTTTCAATATATAAAAGTTTGCAACCATTAAACAACATTTGTAGACCCAACAATATAAAGTGAGAGTAAAGTGCAATATGGGTAGAGGTAAAGTCTAGTACCTTCATCCATACAAAAGAAGTTGGTGACAACCATAACATCAAATGCGTATTACTAGTGTCAATGACCTCACCTAGTTGTTCTTCATGTCAACCCTTATAGTGGTTTAACAATCCAAGCTAAACTAACAACTAATAAACAACCTAAACTAAACTACAATCTAAGCTAAGCTAACCCTAAACCAATTAACAAAAAATTAAACTAACCCTAAAGTAAATAAACCAATAATAATAACATAAACTTACTAAACAAAATAACATAATAAAAAACAAAAAATTACTAACAAAACTCTCTCTCTCTCTCTCTCTCTCCAACCAGGCTATTATTTAATAAAATTACTAAATATTTTATATACATATATACATATATATATATATCACATAACTAACATAAATGAAACTAACAAAACTAATAGCTAACCTACTAACAAAGCTAACAATAACATAAACAAAACTCTGTGTATGTGTGTGTGTGTGTGTGTGTGTGTGTGTGTGTAACAAACAAACAAACATACATAAACTTACTAACTAACAACATCATAAACAAAATTATTATTAATAAAATTTTCTCTGTGTGTGTGTGTGTGTGTAATGTCCCCATTACTTAGTTTATTTTAATAAACAATGTGCGTATGCATTCCAAAAATCGATTTATATTGAAAACAAAATGGTAAAGATTGCACATTTTTAAAACTAGCTCTAACTATGAAGATAATTGATGAGGTATTATATGCCAATTCATGGAAGGATGGCTTGGGAAACCCTCCCAAGATAAGCTTCTTAAAACTATGTTTGTAGTATAGAACAACAAAAAGAATTAGCTTAGTGAATAGTCACTTAGCAGTTAACTGCACTTGGGTGACAACACTGCGGGATGGATGACCTCCCAGCAGGAAGCTTTTCCTATAACCTAGCGGGAGCTTCTCACGTGTAGCCAATAGCGCCAACAAAGCCTTCATAGCCCATTGCTAAGTATGCCAAGGCCAAGATACCAATGTCTATGCCTTGGTCGCTGCCTTGGTCGTGAGCCTTAGAATGACGCTTGCCCTACAACGCGACACGTAGTGCTCGTCATACATTCGTAAATTCTTTATCTCCATGTTACATTTCAAAAATGGAGCACCTCTCTGACATCATTGATGATGTCACCGAAAACACTAAAAGCAAGCTCTTTACCCCCCCCCCCCCCCCCCTTCCTTTTATAAACAGGGATCGAGCATCATATCAGAATAAAAAAAACCCATGCAGAAGTCTCTCTGTTGGTAATGCGACGAAGCTCTACTGCAATTAGCTGAGCCTCTCTCCACATTTATGCGGAAGCACTACTCAAATCCATCAAGCTTCTTCCATGGCTCCCAAGAGATGTCGAGATGCTGAGCGAGGTCATGCTTGAAGAGCTCCCCAATGCGAGAAAGTAGTCGTTACTAAAGTGCAAGCGAAAGTTACCCCCGAATCCATTCAACCCGAAAGACTGGTTATTCCACAACAAACCGAGGTTACGGTCACAACCCATAATCATGATGGATGGCTGAATGGAGATAATCAGGTTTAGTACATAAGAAAATGATTACTTTTAAGCTATTAACTCTAGAACTTCCTAATTTTTCTATTTTATGTTATTGTTTTTTTTGCATCTTATGATAAAATGAGGGATAAGTTAGTAATGTTAGAAAAGCCCATAGGATAAGTCTGTTACATAGATTACGATTAGTTGGAACGTATTTTTACAAAAACATGTTAGTATTATCAATTGCTTTTTAGGAAAGAACATGGGAATTGATGAGGGGGATAGATTCTATGCATTGCATACATTGACAAGTGTGTTAAAAATGTTTTATGGTTATGTTTGCTTTTGGATTTGTGAATGATGAATTATGTCTCTTATGATTCTGTGTTTGTAACAGCCGAACAACTTGTGGATTGTGGTGGTTCGGGACATTGAGTTTACTAACCCAATGCTCCCTAACACTCTGTGGAGTGTGAAAAAACTCACACGCAAGGTGGGGGTCCTATGCTCTCAAGGGAGGTAGGTGTTTTTGGTTTTTTATCACTCGAGTACTTGAGAGGGCAAAGCGTCGAGTGACAAGTGCCCCTACTATGTAGGACGACTCCTAAGGCTCAGGGAAGGTTAGAGGGGCTCTGAGCCAGTAAATTCCCTATTGACCACCGCAGAAGGAGTGCGATCATATATAGCCCAATCCTATGAGATTGAAAGGTCCTATGGACAATGTCTTTTAGAGCGAAAAGACGGTTTTGTACCACTCTACGGTGTGATGGTTCTGCTTGTTATTATGAAATAAATTATTTGATTTTTAAATGGTTTGTTATGTGCTAAAGATTGAGTTTAACAAACTTAGTTTAATTGAGTAATAAAAGAAGGCTGTTTTTTTATATGTCCAAATAGCGTGGTAGTATGATTTGCTAGTTAGAAAACTAAAGCAAACCTAATCAAGGAAAATAGGAGGCTTCAATCCTGACGATCGAACACCTATGGTTGGATGGACCCAATAAGTCTAGATAAAGCTGATTAAATCGTGACCCTCCCAATATTGGTATGATTAGTTACCAAGTTTAACACCATTTTAGGGGGCCGAAGCTGAGATTTTACCTTATGGGTGGGGGGATCAAGTTACACTCTCCCTCGTCTCTCACTCTCTTTGAACCAAGTGCAGTGTTAACCTCGCTCTTGCCTTTGATTGATTTCAAAGTGGTCTTTCTTAGGTGGGCATTAGATTGCTGTTAGGGGTGACTTGTCCACACTTCCCCTCTGAAGTAGAACTGAGATTCCCATATTCAACTAAGTCCTAGGTTTCCCATGGGGAGACTAGATGGTGATGTGCATGGATATGAATTTCGGTTGACTACTAAGAGGACTCCCCGGGTGTGTTGGAGGAGGCACCTCACACACACACACACACACTCTCTCTCTCTCTCTCTCTCTCTCATAACTAACTCACATAAATAGAACTAACAAAACTAATAACTAACCTACTAACAAAAATAACACTAACATAAACAAAACACACACACACAAACACACACACACACTCTCTCTCTCTCTCTCTCTCTCTCTCTATATATATATATATATATATATATATATAACTAACCAACTACCTAACATATATAAACTTACTAACTAATAACATCATAAACTAAATCATTATTAATAAAATTACTAACAAAGCACACACACACACACACACACACACTCTCTCTCTCTCTCTCTCTCTCTCTCATAATTGACTAACCTAAAGGAAATTAACAAAACTAATAACTAACCTACCAACAAAACTAAGCAACTAACCTATCAATAAAACTAACACTAGCATCAGCAAAACTCTCTCTCTCTCTCTCTCTCTCTCTCTCTCTCTCTATATATATATATATATATATATATATATATATATATATATATATATATATATATATATATATATATATATATATATATAACCAACTAACAACATCATAAACTAAATTGTTATTAATAAACTTACTAACAAAACTCTCACACACACACACATACACACACACACACACACACACACTCTCTCTCTCTCTCTTTGCTCTAATAGTGGATCTGGTGGTGGTTGGCCGTGACTACTATGAGCTAGCGGTGGATCTGGTAGAGGCAAGCTGGCAGCAAGTCAGCTTGAGTACAAGCAATATGACGGTTGCTGGCGATGGCCATTAACTGGCAATGAGCTCAGAAACCAAGGGCCACGCTACTCCAGGATTGGCGATGACCTCTAGGATTGGTGGTAAGCTCGACGACTAGCGACAGCTTCTCTTTCTCATGAGCATACATCCCCTACTACCCCATGGACCAACTAGACACCCCATGCTTCCTTCCATGTCCGATCAATGTTGCCCTTCTCATGATGGAGCGAAGAAACCCTTGCCTGTAGTATCAATACTAAATAGCCTTCACTACTACTTCTCAGGCCCAATGCCATGCTTATGTCACAATATTGATATGGGCACCCCTTATGACTATTGAAAATCAGATTTGAAGGCATGAGAGAGTGTGCAAAAGAGGGAGAGAGAGAGCTTAAGTACAAGAACAAGATCTTGTTTAGTCAGTTGCTCAAAGTACAACCAGTAAACTCTCCTCTACTTGAGTGTGTACTTTAGGCTGTTTATATAGCCATTGAAGGAGTTAGGCTTAGGGTTTCCCCTGTCCTCCAGCCCTTTTACACCTAGCTACCCTTATCCTCTCTAGTGTAAGGAGAGTTCCTATGCTTATCTTTCAACAATGACCACGAGTTCTACGTTGCTACACATGTCATGATGTAGTCTTTGCCGATCCATCTACGCGTGACCTAATGGTGAGCTCCAAAAGTTAGAGAGAGAGAGAGAGAGAGAGAGAAAGAGAGAGAGAGAGAGAGAGAGAGAGAGAGAGAGAGAGAGAGAGAGAGAGAGAGAGAGAGAGAGAGAGAGAGAGAGAGAGAGAGAGAGAGAGAGAGAGAGAGAGAGAGAGAGAGAGAGATTGACCTTTGCTGAAGACCCTCCTGCTGATTCGTGTTGCCACCCTCCTATTGCTTCTACTAACAATATCTACGTGATGGGAGAATGATAGAGAGATGGAGAGAGACACAGACAAAGAGAGATGAGGAAAGTGACGTACCTTTCCATCGCTTTTCCAATCATCACCAATCATTGACTTTTCTATTAATGAAGAGGGGCTGGGCAATTTCAAAATTTCCATTAACTTTTTTCCATTAAGTTTTAAGGTTGGGGAGCTCTTTGGTGCTTCGAACTTGTAGCTCAGATAATAAAGTAGTATATATTAATAATATTACTAACAAAACACGCACACTCTCTCTCACCCATAGTAACCTACCTATGTAATAAACTGACGATTAAATTAATAAATCAATTTAACATTCTCACCATCTCTCTCTCTCTCTCTCTCTATCTCTCTCTCTCCACGCTTTAGCAAAGGCCACCCTGCAAGTTGGCAATGGGTCTGGTGGTGGCACTTGCGAGGTAGCCTCTCTCTCTCTCTCTCTCTCTCTCTCTCTCTCTCTCTCTCTCTCTCCATGCTCTAGTGCTGGGTCTAGTGGTGGAAGATGGCAACAGTAGTTATTGCAAGCTAATATGGTAGTGGATTTGGTAGAGGCGGCACAAGCTACATGCCACCAGCCTTAACTATGAGCAATAAGAGGGCTACCTAGTGGCACCTAGTCAGTTCGTCTGGCGGCAAGCTCCAAAACCATGGGCCATGCTACTCCAGGATTGGTAGAGATCTCCACGACTGGTGACGAAGAGCTCTAGAAAGCTCAAGCTACAAATGGAAAACTTGGATAATATTGCCAAGGATAATGAGATCAACCTTAACAAATATTGGATATAAAAAGATTTAATGCAAATGACTTTGGGGATGCTCACATTGATAGAATTCAATACTTGTTAGAAAAAGACGAGCAGATTTCACCCTTTAACTACTTGCCATATCTTATGTGCACTTTTAGAGTGCACAAAAATGATTTTCGATGGCTCGCAAATGTTATCCATTCTCTCTATATTGAATATACTTATGTGCACTTTTAGAGTGCAGAAAAATGATTTTCATTGGCTCACAAATGTTATCCATTCTCTCTATACTAAATATACTATGAAATCTATTGGCATTGTTGAAGCTCATAATGAGACAATGAAAGACATTGTAGCCAAGCTTAATGAGCAAGTCTACATACTTTTAGGCCTGAAAATTTAGTCCTATCAGCTCATCAACTCTAGGCAATAAGTGTTTATCAACCTTCCTACATCTATTTTCAGTTGTTGCTTGGATGATATAAATAAATATTATGAAAATATCCCACACAACAACGAGTATGACCTAATCAAGGTTATTAGAAACATCATCTCTATGGCTTTTAGATGTAGAAAACCCAATGTCTTCTTTATTGAGAATGACCATTTTTTGGCATTATGGATCCTCCTTGAGAAATGATAGGTTACTCTAACTCTTGATGGTTGTTCTAGCTCTTGATGATTGTACTTCTCTCGGTGATTGGATTATCAATAATACCTACATCTTCATCGCTACTGCTATAAAAAGGCAATGTCATGGGTTCCCAATGGGTTTTAGTTGCTCACCTTTATGGTATAACCTATACTTATTCTTCTTTGAATACAATTTTTGCAAAAACTTAGTGGCTTTACAATGGTTTGATATTCTCAAACACTTCATCCGTACCTTTACCTTCTATGATGATATTTTGTTGGTGAATGTTCCCAGTCCTACCATGTTCTTTTGGAACCAAGACAATTCACCTTTCACTATTTATGCAAATACACCACTTCAAGTTGACTTTTCAAATAATGACTTCTATTTCCTTAATCATGATCACTTTGTCTCCGTCTCTGCCAATTTCCTCAATTTGACAATATTTTGCACTTTGCAATATCTTTCCATTGATACTTATGATAAAAAAGGAAAGCTTCCTTTCAAGTTCATTTGAAATGTACATCATAGTAGTAGTAGACTCTCCTCTTGGGCACACGATCATCGTCTCACAAATTGTGCCTATCATAGTAGTATTAGACTCTCTATTCTTCACATGTATTCCTGTCTCTCTTTGTTTCATGTAAGCTCTCTATTTAAAATACACATATAGTTAAGGCTGTTAATTTGTAGTGTTTACATTTCTACTCCAAAGCTTTATTATGAATAATTATGCTCCGAATGTTGCCTCCATGCCAAGGTTCTTAGCTCCATACAATGGCTACATAAGTGCATGCCTACTAACTGAGGGTGCCCTTCTATGCTATTTTTTATGAGAATACTAGATATTCCATTTTTTAGTCCTTATCAAAGTGATGTGGCTACTTTTCATGGATATCGTGATGGGCAATTGCTTGACAATCGTGATGAAGTGGAGCATGTAGATTAGGAGCATCATGCTTTATCACAAGTGATCTCTACACCCAATGCATTTTGGGATGTTTTTGATGTAATACAAAATGCATTACTATCCTTTACCATGTATTCATTATGGAGCTTCTCTATTATTTGGTGTTGTTAATGGCTCATAAAATTGGAGGCTACCTATTCACAAAAAAACTGGTTGTTTTTTATGTATTGATATCCTTTATCATATGCTCATTGTGGGATCCTCTCTATTATTTAGTGCACTCATACTCTAACCATTGGCGCTTTGAAACACCATAGAAAACACTGGTGGGTGCTTGCTTTGATATATAGAGTTTAATTACTAATTTTTTTGAACTCATGTAAAGATGTTTTCTTGCAAGAAATATGATTTATTTTAAAACAAAAAGAAAATAAATGGAGCTATTCGAATCTCATACTAAGGTAATATTGAGTAGCTTATTTGGGTTATACCCATGCCCCCACCACTTAAGCGTACTGAGATAAATTGTTTATTTGACTCAATGACAATTCTTTTAGCTAATGATAGCTTATTATAGTCCTTTCATAGTTATTAATGGCTACAACCATAAATATTGATGGGATCTTTGATATGCACTCTAACAATATAACTTTATCCCTTATTATTTCAGTCCCTTGCTTATGGGGTTGCCAACATATAAACACTACGTCTAAACTCGAGTACTCCATATATCACTCTTCTTCAATTCATTTTGTGCACTTTGTCAAGTGTAAGGATCCCAACCTTGCTTTGCTCTAAAAAATTTACATTAATGGTGATCTATCATCCTTTGCTTCTCTAAGGAGAAAAACAAGGTAACAAAAGCTTGTATGAGTGACAAGGATAACAATTGGGGGTGGTTGTTGTTGTTGCATGTGATGTAGGATAGACTGTGAAATCCTTACTAAATCTATCTAATTGGTTTGCAAGTATCAAATGGTTCCTCTCTCTTTTATGTTTCTGTTATTCCTGTAATGTAATGATTCTGACAATTTCCTTGTTAAATGCTAGTAACTTTGTAACCTTTTCTTTTCAATCTATACTGTTAATTACATTTATATAAAAATATTTGGTTAAAGTAGTACTTAAGATCTTGCTTTGTTGTCACACACACACACACACACACACACACACACACACACACACACACACACACACACACACAGAGAGAGAGAGAGAGAGAGAGAGAGAGAGAGAGAGAGAGAGAGAGAGAGAGAGAGAGAGAGAGAGAGAGAGAGAGAGAGAGAGAGAGAGAGAGAGAGAGAGAGAGAGAGAGAGAGAGAGAGAGAGAGAGAGAGAGAGAGAGAGAGAGAGATTGATTGCCTAGACTCATTGTAAAATACAAATCCTAATTGAATTTGCCAATGATTTGGTCGAGTAAAGTTGTGGTGGTTCAGAGGTTACCAAAGCCATAGTCAATATAGTGTAGTATATATATATAGATAAAAGATAGATGATATATTTAAAAAGTGATTGTTATTGGACAATAAAAAATTATATGGCTGAGCATTTATGTATAAGTTCGTGCAATTGAATATATGCCCTCATAGGAATGTGTCTAATCATGTAAGGAACTTTATGAGGGGCTAAGAGGGGACACAAAACACATGTACATGTTCGATTGCGAGGATAACAAGTCCGTTGGTTACGATTCATCTAAGTACATGTGTGCATCATGTACTGGTATGAGAATGTGTTATATACTTCAACTCATGTATCCACACTACTCAACAAACCCCCTCTGCTACAACCCCATTGGCTAGGTTTCACTTGTTCATTGTGGTGTTTTAGTTTTGATCTTTTGCTTTAAACGATTTCGATTATTAAGTGCTGCCTTATGCACTCTTCTCTCACAAAGATACACCATGAATTCTTTGAAACCATAAAAATATGATTCTCTTTCAAAGAAGCAATTGGTTAGTGTACATGAATTCTCTGAAACCATTAAAATATGATTATCTTTTAAAGAGGTCGTTTTAAAAAATACCAGGATCCCCAATACAGGGGAGACAAATACTATGAACTATCCTTGGGATCGAACTTAGGTAGATCAAAAGACTCATGCACCCATGCTGGCATAACCAGCTCACCTCATAGGTCACAAGTGAAGAAGCAGTTGATTAGTGTATATATATAATAACTTATTGCTTCTTGAGACTGTTAATGTTTTAGGCCGGTTACACACCGGGGCTATGGACGGACAGGAGGTGCAAGTTGTTTATTACTTTGTTTACACACTAAACTGCGCCCATGAATTTCACCAAAAGGAGAGGTTGACCCATTGGTAATGAATGAGAAGTGGAGGGGATTGGTGGGGTTCAATTCCTGTCAGTCCCGCATGCCACTTTTTGGAGAAAGGTGTTGTCGTCTTGTACATTGGGTGCGCCCGAATTTTGGGGCGGGGAAGATCCCCCGCCTAAAAGTGTCCGCCGTCCGCAAAAATCAGACCCAATGGCCTTTTGACACGTAGGGCAGCGGATGCCTCTTTTCCCACCCTGCGTCCGTCCACAGCCCAGTGTGTATCCGGCCTTATTTCTTGGCGTAGCCACGCAAGCTTGCAAACTGTGAATATTTATTCGGCAAATGAAACTGGTGGTGAATTAACTATTAAACGATAAATTAGAGTTCCCGCCAAATGATCCAGTACCACAAAAGGCTATTATTCCTCATGTGAGAGAGAGAGAGAGAGAGAGGGAGAGGGGCTTTGGCAGTGCTGATCACGCCATGACGAAATGCATCTCAGGTAAACCATGGCGCCTTTTCTTCTGTGTGTCCATGTACTCACTGATCGATCGAAGCATGACATCTTCTGCATCTCAATGCATCTCGAGATCACGTGTGTCACTGATCGATCGAAGCATGACATCTTCTGCATCTCAATGCATCTCGAGATCACGTGTTCTTAGCTCGAATGGCTTGTCTCCAGTGAATGCATCCCTCACCCAGCTTTGGTATCAGACTGAAGCATCTCTGCATGCAGAACTCGGTCAGTTATGCTGGCTATTGCAGGGCAGATAGTGGCTTCGGATTCGAATTTTGAGTTCATTGTGTCTTTTGTCTATTGAGAATGCCATGTTTGATGTCAGTATTATAATGACGATAGCCGTGTTTTTCACGTCGAAATTATTCAGACCTTGTTTTGGGCCTGTAGACTTGCAAGCAGCAATAAATTTGAAGAAAGAGTCAGCTTTTTATATATGTCACGGTTATCAGAGAGCCTAGCTTTTTATACCCAGCTAGGTGCAGGGGGACTGTCAGCCCCCACCCAAGGCCAGCAGCCCCCTGCCTCCAACCACACCTAGCTCGGCATGTGGTCCCTCCCTCACAAAGGCTCATGATGTTGTCGTAATTCACAATTTGGGAGTTATAGAGAGAATTTGTCTAAAACTTCTTGTGTCACTCGACACCTCCTTAATTAATCACATATTGGTCTATGATATGTCATCTTTTTTTATCATGTTTTTATGTAGGTTACTACCATCATCCTCAATCTGTAGTTTGTGAATATATGCAGCTTTCTGTGATTTTGAGCCATCCAACAGTCATGGTCTCCAGTCTGATGCTTTAATAGATTCTTGAAACACATGGTACATGAACAAAGTTTGTGGGTCCACTGTGCTTAAGATCCTTAGTTTGGACAGTGAACGGAGAGGCAGGCTAAGGACCCTGCATGATATTATCTGCAGCTCACAAGATGACACAATGAAACAAATGAAAGTAGGTGATGCTCATTTTGACTTTGGTCATCTTTCGAGCACAAAGCAAGAAACCAAGCTAGACAGTTCTGTTAAGGGAGATATTGCTGTGGCAGAATGCAAACCAACCACCTCCCGAATGCAGTCCATGTTTATGGATTCTGATAGTAATGATAATAACTCTGAAGAATCGATGCTAAAGGAAGTGCAAATGAAGAAGTCCAGGAGAAGCTGTGCTGTAAGGAAAAACTGCATGGATTTGTCATCTATGTATTGTGCAGATTTAAACTCTGGACCATGCATTGAGCGTAGCACCATAGTTGGAAGCCTAATGTCATCTGCTTTGGATGAGATGTCATCATCATCAATGTCCTTGCAGCTACATTTGGATTCCTCTACTTCCAACAGTACTGAATCTACTGATGATGTCAGAGAGTATGTCTGTTCAAATACTTGTTCCAAGGAGAAGCTAAGCAAGAATGGAGATACCAGAATAAGAAAGAGAACAAGAGAGGCCTTGTCAAATTGTGAGCTGACTTTATCTGCATCAGATTCTGGAGACTCTCATGATGACTGGACATTGCAGATGTGGCAGTCTTACAGTAAAAAGCATCTGGGACAATCTACACACAAAAGAATCTGCTTACAGCAAGGCCAGAATGCAGCATCAAAGAGGGAGCAGAAGAGTTTGATGTCAACTGCAATCTCTGCTGCCATAGCAGCTTCTAATTTTAACACTGCACCAGTGGTTGACTCAAAGTTGTTTAGAAAGGAGAAGGAAAGCAGTGGTGCTTCAGAGCAGGAAGTTGTTGGGCTCAACATATGCCAACTGAACTCTCAGTCTGTGCCTTCCACTTGTGAATTGCAGGATACTGGGGGAGATGTGCAAAAACAAGATCAGGAACAGGACCTCTACAGGAAGCCACAAGAGGATGAAAGCCCAAATGGTGAAGTTAAAAATGACGAAAATGATGAAATCAGCTTTTCTTGTGAAAACGAGGCCTCGGGTGTCAAACCAGCAGTATGCTTAGTGCTAGAAGATGACTCAGATATTTGCTCTTCAGATTTATCATCAACAGATAATCATGAGGATGTCTTGAATCCCCAGGCAGTGAAACCTTGCAGCTCTTCAAATTCTACTTGTCCTGCTGCTTCCAACTGTAGTGCACAACAGCACTTAATCCACAACTCTGATCTCCAGCCTTGCTTATCTAATTGTTCTTCTATCCTACAGCAGGAATCTAGCAGTTTTGACCCAAGGTCTTGTGCTCTCAGACCCTGCACAATAAAGACTAAAGTTTCTGACCCCAAAATGCCAGAGCCTGTTTCACTGGTTTCTCATTTAGGTGGCCTATGGACAGATTTGTCCCACTGTAAAGCAGCTGAAGACAGCCATGTTTCTATTGAGCAGTCAGACAAAGAGATTATAAAAGCCACTCAGCCTACTGATTCTGTTGATAGTGCTGTTCAATTCATGCACCTATCACACAGAGATATGCATGCAATTCAAACAGAGGACACAACAAACCAAGACTGTAGGATTCCGGGTATTGAGTTTCCACAGAGTGATGTTAAGGAGCATGAATGTAACAGTAAGAGAAAGAATGGATTTCTTGATTTTCCAGAAAGCTTGGTGGCCATGGAGTCGCTTGATTATGATGATGAGCAGGATGTGATGCAGTATAAGCCAGCCAAACTCCCTTGTAAAAGAAAAGTAAGTGGCCTTTCACAGCTTTTCATGAACTCTTTTGTTCCTAAATATTAAGAACTGCAACTAGTAGTGGAGCTCTTGATAATCTTCATTACTACCTATACATGGTACAGGCTATTTCTCCAGCATCGACAAAGAAGCTCCTTCTAGCATCCAGAAGCACAACTATCTACAATGGCCTTGAAAATCATTCTCCTAATCGATGTAAGGATCAAGGTATGTCCCCATTCGACTGTACATGAAGTGTTAAGCTTTAATGCTAGTTTTGTGGAATTAGAACCTGGTGAATGTCCCTCAATAATCCAATCCGTAAGTTTGAATATACCCTGTATCAATCAGTCTTTGGGTTGCATGCCTGGCAGTGATCATGCATGCTATAGATTCAATGCCCTCAATATCATGCTGTCGTGGGTTCTCCATGTTTGTTAGTTACATTAGTCATGATGTCTTGGAGCATGTCAATTTGCCTTTGAATTCACAGTATGTTGCATTATCCTGAAATTAATTTAATTCAAAACTGTTTTATAAAACAAGACCTGACTGATCTGGATATCTCATATTGAGCAGATAGCAGCATATTCACTTAAACATAAATTTTACAATTTCAAAAGCTCATCAAAAGTACCACTTTTTGTGCAGTCTTTCATTCTGATTCCTATAACACGTCTTGTTGTTTTGCAGGGATGAAAGGGCCACCTCAATCTTTTAAGGGCTACATTGGGCAAGATAACTTTTCTCAACAGTGGAATGGTGCATCAATAGGAGAAAAGGGCTTTGCCATCAGGGACTCAACCCCATCAAAAGAAGTTTTGCTTGGGTCCTGTCATAATAAGGACTTCTTGTGCCTTCTGCCAAAGCCAACCTCTTCAAGGAATCTTCTATCCAAACTTTCATCCCTTTCGGGCTGTGACAATAGTCACAGCAAACCTAGAAACCCTGACAGGCTTTGTCTCAAGCCTTCCAAAACTGTAGCTGGAAATTGTAACAACCCTACCAAGGGAATTTTGAAGACATCCTGTCATACCTGTCAAACTCTGTGTGAGTGTGTGGACTGTGCTTCTGTGCGCTTACGTGCCAAAAATGCGTCGGAATTCTCACAGCGGCAGATGCATGACATTGAGGGATTGACAACAAAACTTTTGAAGGAGCTAGGTTCACTAAGGAACATACTGGAAGAGAAGCTCCTTGAAGCTCCAGGCTTATCCAGAGATTGTACTATATGGAGTGTGGACAAGGTAGAACTTTTTGTGGTTTCTGGCTGGAGATTTATGCTTTGATCCTGCTTGAGTTTTCTTCCTACTACTGCATATGCATGCTTGAAGCTTTGTTAGCTGACTGTTGTGAAAATTAGCTGGACCTATGTCTTTCAATTTTGAAATTGAGAGACCTTAAGAGAGATTCGTAATATCTGTTGGACTTACAGGTAAGAAGTGCAACCAAAAGGGCATTGCTAACAGAAGAAAGAGCAGAGAAGTGGTTGGTGCAGATGGCTCGTGATTGTAACCGTTATTGTAAAGTCATGGTAAGTGACAAAATATAGTCTCTGATGAGCCATGTAGCAAGTGACAATTTCTTTTCCTTTGTAAGTAGTAGTCTATGATTCTCTTAATATAAGAAACTCTCATTGGAAACTACTTTCACAATTCAATGTTGTCAAGTGTAAGAGGTCCAAGAATTCGACGGAGGAAATAATATTCTGGAAGTTTGTTTCTCACATCTTAGTGTTTTATAGCAAGTGTTTACACGGTTTTCTTTGTATCTCTAGCTTTCATTTGTTTGAAATTTAAGGGCGCCTCTAAGGTTTGTATCTTGGTTGATTTGTGATTTTTGTTTTATTAATTGGCTGCACTTGTTGCTCTGCTCCACTGGACTGCACTGGTTACTCTGCGATCACATGTACTTGATTATGTGCTTGACAGGTTTAACTTTTTGTTTGGGTGGCTTAGGCTGGTTACACACTGGGCAAAAACCCCCATCCACCATGAAAGCTGTCTGCTATTTTGTTTATACACTGGGTGCGGCTAAACTCATCAGAAAAACATGCCTGGCCATTTTGTTGGAGCTTTAAACTTTGTGGAGATTGGTTGGCCATTCAAGTCCTGCCAGATGCCCTACCCCTCTTTTAATAAAGGTGATTGTCTTCTACCTACTTGGGCGTGGGCTTGTTGCTTGGGCAGGGGATCTCCCCTGTCCAGACCTGTCCATCATGTGGATTTGGCAGAGCCAATCATCCATCTACATGTCAGCTCAATGCCCCTTCGTTTTGCATGTTGAACTGTCCATCTAGGCTTGTGTGTAAATGGCTTTACTATATGCAGTTAAATGTTTTTGTAAGTTCATGTGTCGTCCAAGATTAGTTTGGTGCCTGCTGCAGTGCCTCTCTGTTCTAAGGTGTAAGCCCAACAATTTTTTTTCTTGATGTAGTGCAAGGTTAGTCTAGTGTGTGAGTGACTTGTTTACACTATGCTTGCTCATGAGTACCTTTTTACACTTGCAGCACATGCAACAACCATGAAGATTGACTTTTGCAGAGGAATCAGGTGGTCAGCTGTGCCAAGTTAAGGTGTTTCATTCTCACATTGATCCTGAGCCCAGAGCCCAGTCTTGAGTGGGTGCATTTCGTCTGGAAATGGCAAGCTGAGTGTGGCTGATAGTCAAGAACTCAGCAACAAAGTGACTCTTGCAGACAAGCTGTGTGAATTAGCTTGCAGAAGTCTCTGAATTGCTCAAGCTGTCAGCTGTTCCCAAAAGAGGCCTCATATTATGGCTGCTTCAACACACAATATGCAATCGCTCCTAGCAATGCAAAAGAAAGGACTATGAACGTGGAGTGATTTTGAAATCCTTGGTCATTGGAGTAAGTGAAAATAATTCAAGATGGGACTGGGATTTGGATGAAACACGTTGGAGAGGTGCCAGGTAAAAATGAACATGGAAATCAGAATGTATAGACAATCTGTGTGAACTAGTTTGCAGAGGTTGCTGTAATGCTCAAGCTGTCCGCCACTCTGAAAGAGCTGAAGAGCTCAGCGCATCTTGCAATCATTAGCACTGCAAGTGGATGATGAGCCCCAAAATAGTTTTGAACTTCTTCACTAGAGCAAGTTAACAAATTGAGGTAGGAAAGATTCTGGATGAAGCAGGCAGACACTGGAACCACGCTGACAGGTCCCTGATGATCATTTGATCAACTTTGGAATGCTAATGCCTTCAGTAAGGTGTTCAGTGATGCTCCTCTCAGGGAACTGATTGAAGTGTCATCTATGAATTGTAGATATAGACATTAGATATGAAAGGTCTATGCTCTCCTGGTAATTACTGTACATATCAAAGTCCTGCGAGATAAAGTTTCAGAGATTCTCCTACATGCACTGGGGAACTGCAATATAGTGCTGACAATGTAGCGTTGGGAAATCAGAAGTGCTGATTCTGTACATTGGTAATTGAACATATGCCTTATCTCACGTAATGTAACGCCGCTAGTAGCTTTGGTATTCAGGACCTTGCTTTCAATCCCTTCTCATGTGCTCCAATTTTCTCGTGGGTAAAAGAATCTAGGATCAGGTTTTTTGAGATGACGAGAATGTAACTAGAGATCTAATTGTTACCAGTGAGATGAAGAAATGAAGTTTGGCTTCAGTAGATTGTGAAAGACAGGAAATATTCATATGTAGACTACACTCTTAACTCTTCTGTGTAGGTTTGAGGTCACAGACATCTTATATTGTCAAAGAACACTGACTGCATCCTTTTTGAAAGCAAGTAAAAAGCTCTAAATCTAACATGTATGGAGGGATTTAGGTGCAACTGTTACACGTTTAAGTTCTGTTTTAAAGGACCTAATTGTGAAGGAATTAGAGAAGTCTAAGGTATGCTAGTGGCCAAGTTTTAGAGGATCCAAATATAAAGGAAAGGTATTTGTAGCAACCATATTAGCCTCTTTCCTCTTAACAGCCATACTAGCTTGTTTCTTAGTAGCCTCTTTTGCAGCCAGTTCAGGACAATACTACATATTCTCACACCTTTAGAACCTGAATCGCAAAAATGGAGTCAGGAAGGCTCTTTGATGCGGCAGATCTTTTGAAACTCTTCATGCTAGATGTATTGTGTTTTCACGTACCATCATAAAACATTCAATAGTCTTTGGACCAGACTCATGGATGGTACGTGTTGCATGCTCGACATTAACTTTGGGTGGATTATTCTCTCCATGCATTAGATCATGCGCCCTTTGTGCTGATAGTGAAACTATGCATAATTGAGACTACAACCTTTCAATCCTTGCAACTACTTTTGCTACTCATTGCAGCAATGCCCACATAATAGTTAGCTTGGTGATATAGACGTTACCTATTCTCAGATGTTGCAAAAAATATAGCCTACTAAAAATAGTAAAGAATCTCACACAATGTGGATAAGATTCTTGAGAGCAGAGAATGCATGAACATATGTATCATCTTATCTTGCTGGGTAGGATTAAGGGATCATTTCTTGGAAGGATTGAGTGGTGGTCTACTCTCCTTTTTAAGAAGGGATAGCTTGTGAAACCATCCCATTAGATTAGGAAGCCCAAAGTGACAGAAATATGTTTGTTACAGTAGACTAGAGTGAAATAGAAAATTCATAGAAGGATTAGGTAAGAAACATCCAAAACTCATGAAATCATTGAGAAAACATATAAGTCATTCTTCTTGCTTAGGTTCTATTTGAGCTTTACAGTTGATTGTCTATGCATAGAATACATCTTGGGTATGGTAGAAGACATGCAAATCAAAATATTTAGAAAATACAATCAACATCAACTTGTAAGTATTATTACTACTAGATGGAGCCTCCTCACATAATCTTGAATCACATGTTGCATTTTAAGAAGGGGATTGCATGAACTTTGCAACTTAAAGAGACCAAAATGTCAAATTTCATGGAACTCCCATCACCTTAATCATTAGCAAATGGAATTGAAGGTTTATGTTTTGGAAGACTCTTATATGAAGTATAAATGCTAGCCATTGTTCATAGCTTGCAAAGGGTTTTGTTTTGAGGTAGTGTTTCGATTGAAGATCATCTTCCAAAATGTGGGAAGCTTCATTCTTGGAAGAATCCCTACTACAAAACAAAAAGTAGTTGCTACTAAGGCACAACTTCATGATCTTCACAATGATGTGTTTATCCACACAACTTAAATTACAATGAGGGGCAAATAGAGTGGTACTAAATGACGCATTATTTGAATGTCTTGACAAAATGAAGATATAAAAATTGTTATAGAAATGAATTGTTTGGCTCTCATTAAACCAACATTTAATATTTAAGAATTTAACATAGTTTCATGTAGATTAAAATAATGCATCATTGTGCATAGAGAGTGCCTTCCACTATGCACAAAGAACATTGTTTGTATTAGTTTTTGTGAGAAAATGGAAGTGAAGTGAGCGAGGGATGGGATAGCATTGTGAGCTTTGCAATGATCCCAACTATACTAAGCGCAATTAGTAGGATCAAATGCAATAAGTCTACTTTATAAGGCAATCATTGAATTACAAACCATTAAACATAATTTCATGAAGAGCATGCCCTTTGTTTTTTTGTTTTGTAAGCAAAGGAAAGCAATTACGTGATAGTATGGTTGCTTCCCTTTGTTCACAAAAGAGTGAAGTGGACAAGGTATAGGCTCACAAGCTTCACAATGATGCCGACCTCGAGAAGCATAGTTACTAGTCTTGGTTGGCAATGCCAACTAGGCTAACTAGTCCCTTTTAAGGAAGGACATGACTAGCCTCCATGTCCTTGCTTTTTTAAAGTCGTTATTGCAATTTTTTTGATGTAGTTCTTATGGATCACGAAGCCTCTGTTTTTGAGTTAGTTGTATATAACCAAGAGTGAATTTGTGATAGAATGGCTTTGTAAGACCAATCAAATGGTTTGTTGATACCCCTTTGAATGAGCCTTGGTGGGTTGAAAGGGGAGTTGGTCTTTCTTGTTGAACCTCCTTAATAGATACCCACTTTTGTAGATTAACATTTGTGGGTTTAGGAACGAGGTGCACATAGAGATGTAGTGCCCATTTCCAATAGTATGAGGTGGTTATTTGAGCTGTATAAAGTAATATAATCTTTTGGATAGATGTAGCCTATTGATGCTTTATCATTTATTGTAGTATTGAAAAAGATTAGAGGATTATTTGAGCAGTCTAGAGTAACATAATCTTTTGGATATATGTAGAATACTGACTCTTTGTCATTAATCGTAGTATTGCAAAAGAGCAAATGGTTTTAGAACATCGATTAAAAGTAAGTCATCAAAATATCAAAAGTAGTGTGAGAACGATCTTAGAATATCCCATTGTTGTTTTTTAGTGAGCCTTTGGCAAAAGGTGAACTAATGGTGGAAAAGGTAAAGGTTGCAACATATATGTCAATAATAAAAGACCATGGGCATACTAGGAACCTTTTTTGTTGATTTTCCCAATTATATGGTTTAAGTATTGCCTATTAGCCAAATATTGATGGAGATAAGAAAATGCCATGGGAATACTAGGAATATTTTTTGTTGATTTTCCCAACTAAGTGGTTATAGGTATTGTCTATGAGCCAATTATTGATGTATACCAAAGGAGATGGGCTTCCTTGTGTTGCACCAAGATTCAAATATACATTCAATTGGGATTTTAGGAAAGAGATCAAAAAGGACTCGAAAATTTGAAAAGCCAAAGAGATTACGATTGTTAAAATGTTTTCTAGTCTATCAAAGCCATTGTGGGGTATTAATTCATTGCACTTTTAAATATCTAAGGAAAAAGCACTCAAGTTGTTATTAGAGAGATTTATAGCTAGTTCCATAGATGAGTCAATGATCCAATAAGATTCAATGTATATGCCAGTGGTTAAGAAAATTCTTAAGTCGAATGCTCCATGATGGCTTGAAGTGCTTCCTTGCACTAATTCATTAGTATGTCAAATATGATACTGATTTCATAATAGAGGGAGGCAAGATGAGGCATTTGTTAGCCAACTAAAATTTGAATTTGTGTAACTTAAAGTTAGTGAATGTAAGTGAAAGTGAGCTCAATGAGAAATCAAGGTTTAAGTGCAAGTTAACTACATGAAGTAAGCTTTGAATATCCCCACGAAGTATGGTAGTGGGGGAAAAGTCTATCCTATTTGTCCTTTGCAAGGCTAATTCTACTAATAACATTTTGCAAATATACGAGGGATTATTTGCTATCTCATCCAATCTAGATATAAAAAATTAAGTGTCCTCCAAGATTGGTTGGGTGCCTATTGCACAGCCTCTCTATTCTAAGGTGTAACCTCAACATGTTTTTTCTTGATGAAGTGCAAAGTGAGTTTAATGTGTGAGCAACTTGTTTACACTATGCTTGCTTATGAGTACCTTTTTACACTTGTAGCACATGTAGTAACCACAAAAGTTGAAGTTTGCATATGAATTATGTGGTTAGTTGTGCAAAGTTACGTGTTTTATTCTCACATTGATCCTGAACCTAGATCCTAGTCCTTGAGACGGTGCATTTTCTTTGGAAATGGCAAGTTGAGTTTGGCTGATATTCTTAGTAACTCAACATCAAAGTGACCCTTCTGGAAAAGTTGTGTGAATTAGTTTGCAGAATTCTGCATTGTTTAAGTTGTTAGCTACTCCCAAAGAGAGCTTCTTCAACACATAATATGCAATCATTATTAGCAGTGCAAAAGAAGGACCATGAACTTGGAGTGATTTTGAAATCCTTGGTAATTGGAGCAAGTGTAAATAATTCAACATAGTATTGGGATCCACATGAAGCATGTTGAGAGATGATATGTTGTTAACAATGAACATGGGAATTGGAATGTATAAACAAGATATGTGAACTAGTTCGCAAAAGCATTCGATAATGCTCAAGTGTCCAAAGAGTTGATTTTGGGGTTCATGTTCATCATTAGAAGTGCAAGTAAGGATCATGAACCCCAAAATCATTTTTAATTTCTTCATTGAGTAAAAACAAATTGAGGTAGGAAAGTTCTTGGATGAAGCATGCAAACACTAGAACCATGTTGACAGGTCCTTGATGATAATTTGATCAACATTGGAATTCTAATGCAAACATCAAGGTGTTCAATGATGTTCCACTCAAGGAACTGATTGAAGTGTCATCTATGCATTGTAGATATAGATGTTAGATATGAAAGTTCTATGCTCTCGTACTGATTACTATACATATCAAAGTCCTATAAGATAAAGTTCACAGATTCTCCTACATGCAATGGGGAATTGCAATATAGTGTTGACAATGTAGCTTTGGCAAATCAAAAGTGCCAATTTTGTACATTGGTAATTGAGCATATGCCTTATCCCACATAATGTAGTGCCACTAGTAGCTTTGGTATCCAGGACCTTGATTTCAATCCCTTCTCATGCACTCTAAGTTTCTCATGGGCAAAAAAATCTAGGATCATGTTTTCTGAGTCGATGAGAATGTAACTAGAGATCTAATTGCTACTAGTGACATGAAGAAATGAAGTTTGGCTTCAATAGATTGTGAAAGATAGGTAATATTTATATGTAGACTATACTCTAACTCTTGTATATAGGTTTGAGGTTAAAGAAATCTTATATTGTTAAAGGACACTAAATGCATCCTTTCTAAAAGCAACTAAAAGCTCTAAATCTAACATGTATGGAGGGATTTAGTTGCAACTATCACATGTCGAAGTTCCATTTTAAAGGACCTAATTGTGAGGGAATAAGAGAAGTCCAAGGCAAGCTACTTGTGGCCAAGTTTTAGAGGATCCAAATATAATGAGAGGTATTTGTAACAACCATATTAACCTCTTTTCTTAACAACCATACTAGCTTGTTTCTTCATAGCCTCTTTTGTAGCCAATTCACGACAATAAAATCTATAGAAATAGAATGGGTGTGAGAAATATTGGAATAAGGAAATAAGAGCAGATACAACAATTGATGAATACAATATCCTTGATTTATAAGGGGCATAGGAATATAAAACAAAAGACAGACTAGTTATTATGAGGAACTCCATAGACAAGTGTAGCTACTCTGAATTCTCACACCTTTACAGTTGAATTGCAAAAATGGAGTCATGAAACTCTTTGCATGTAGTAGATCTTTAGAGTTGAATTCTCACACCTTTAGAGCTGAATTGCAAAAATGGAGTCATGAAACTCTTTGCATGTAGAAGATCTTTGGGAACTCTTAATGCTAGGTGTATTGTGTTTTTTGTGTACCATCATAAAATATTCAATAGTCATTGGATGGGACTCATGGATGGTACATGTTGCATGCTTGATAGTAAATTTGGGTGTATTACTCTCTCCATCTATCAAATCATGTGCCTTTCTAGCTAGGTATGTCTTTTGACGTGCTGATAGATGACAACCCTTTGGAAGAAAAAAATATTGGTACATGTAAAAAACAATTATATCTTTTGCATGTGAATTTTTAGAATATGGATGAGTGTTGTTATTTATCTAGTTTTTGCACATGCTCAAGAAATGTAAATGGTGGAAATAAAATCTTGAAAAAATTCAAAAAAGTGAGTTATGTTTGAAATAAAGGTTATTCCTTTGGAGGTGTAAGATTGGAGTTTTCCTAATGGGGCAAAAATTGGCAAAAAGTAGCATGGCATCATCTCACAATTTGAGATGCTCATGTGTTTTGGAGAGTATCCCCCATCTCCTTAGATATCTCTTAGCCCTATCTCCTTTTTGGTTTCCTTTCTCAACAATTTCATGCCCACTTTCCAAAATAAGGATTCAACAAACTCCTCTAGTTATTTGTTAGATGTATGCTCTACTATCTTAGTATACATTTTTTTTCATTTGGGTCAAATTTTGGACTCTCTAAACAATTTGAAATCAAAGAAACCATGCACATTTGAGGCTACAACCTTTCCATCCTTACAACTACTTTTGCTACTCATTATAGCAATGCCCCCATAGTAGTTGTTAGCTTGGTGATATAGATGTTGTTACCTATTTGCAAAAGTTGCAAAAAATATAGCTATAAAAATAGCAAAGAATCTCACAACAACGTGGATAAGTTTCTTGAGAATGCACGAAAGAATTTGCATAAACTTATGCTGCTTTTTTGAGCTAGCTGGTTGGTGATCTTTTTGTTTTTGTTGCTACGAATATGAAAAAACTCCATAGTGCTTAGACTCATATTCTTCCTAATTGGAGGATTAAGAAGTGATCATTTATTGGAAGGATTGAGTGATAGTCTACTCTCCTTTTAAGATCAGATAGCTTGTGAAACCCAACCCGGTCTTACATGTTTTCGAAGACTCTTATATGAACTATAAGTGATAGCCATTGTTCATAGCTTGCATATGATTTTGTTTTGAGGTAGTGTTTGGGTTGAAGATCATCTTATGAAATGTGGGAAGCTTCATTCTTGACTCTTATGTACATAGTGTAGGAGCTATGAGATGCATGATTTTGATTTGACTTGTGTTTTGTGTGCTTAAATAGACTTGGACCAAGATTTTCAAAGGTAAAAATTGTCCATGACCTAATCTTAACATTTAAAAATCACTTCTTGAATGGAGTTTTAAACCTTATTGGCAAAGTACTTGAGTCAAGCACCTATTATGCACTTGGACCTTGCATCGAGATATTTTTGGCATGGTCTTGTATCCTAGTTGTGCATCACAAAAATGACATTATCATTGAGATTTGCATAAAATTTTGGCCACCTAAGTCTCGATTAATTTTTGTGTTTGAAACTCAAGAACTTGGCATCTTTAAGCTCATGCATCTTGTAGGATGGACTGTGCACCACCTCGGAAGGTTTCTTGGAATGTGCTAGACTTTAAATGTGGCATTGCATTTGATTATTAACAAAAATCTCATTTTTTTTCTTCAAAATCATATCATTGAGGTATCTCAAGGTAGTCTTACCTTGAAAATAGGATTGCATTTCATAGCTTCATCTCTTTCTTCCACTTTGTAAGGCAAGTATCAAGAGACTTAAGATGCAAACTTTGTTTGGAACCTATCTCTTATTAGGGATAAAGGCGCATGTGCCTAGCTGCCTGTGTATTAGTTACACTAACAATATCCACATACCCGCACACTTGTATACTATAGGTGGTGGGCTCCCATCACTGTCACTTCATTATTCATTCTTTCAATGACATTTGAATAAAGGGAATGCCGATCACACCTGGACATCCGCTAGAAGCTCCCCCCTTCCCTCGAGCTCGTCACCTCCTCCCTGCGGTAGTAGCAGCGGCCCTGGGGCTCTGACGGCAGCATCACCCTCCTCTGCCCCCGCGAACAGCGCCTGGATGTGTGAAGGAGAAGAAGAAGGTAAGGATGTGGGAAGAGAGAGAAGAGGGAAGAGAGAGAAGAGAAGGAGAGTGAGAAGGGAGAAGAAGAAGAAGAAGATAAGAGGGAGAGAAGGAGAAGAGGTAGAAGAGGAAGAGGAGAGGGAGAGAGAAGGGAGAAGAAGAAGAAGAAGAGAAGAAGGAGAAGAGGAGGAAAAGAGGTAGAAGAGGAAGAGGAGAGGGAGAGAAGAGGAGAAGGTGAGAGAGAGAGAGTAGGAGAAGAATAGAAAAGAAGAAGAAGAGGAGAGAGAGAGAAGGAGAGAGAAGAAGAGAAGGAGAGGGAGAGAGAGTAGGAGAAGAGGAAGAGAAGAAGAAGAAGAATAGGAAGAGAGAGAGTAGGAGAAGGAAAGAAGAAAAGAAGAAGAGGGAGAGAGAGAGAAGGAGAAGAGAAGAAGAAGAAGAAGAGAGAGAGAGAGAGAGGAGAGAGAGAGAGAGAGAGAGAGAGAGAGAGAGAGAGAGAGAGAGAGAGAGAGAGAGAGAGAGAGAGAGAGAGAGAGAGAGAGAGGGAGAGAGTTGGTGAGAGGTGAGGGTTCGAGGAGCCACACTCAAACCACCCCCTCGGCGAAGGACCCCCATCTAACGATCCTTCTTACCCGAGCCTATCGTCCTAAAAGCCGTTGAGGTCTGGACTGTCCAACCTCCGTGTGGCAAATGGCTCCCAAGAAGAAAGTCGCAGGAAGTGTAAGTGCCAAAGCTACCATTGGTACCAGTAATGCGGGAGAGGCAAGCGGAGCGACCAACGCAACGAATGCCCCTACGATCACGAATCAAACCCAGGTTCTTTAAGCTTTATAATTAATTATGGAAGAAATGAAGGGGTTAGCTACGTGCATGGAACAAGGATGAGTCTTAGGATTTTTGTTTACTCTAAGCGCTAGGTTGCATGCGTGAAATGATAGAGTATGGAGCTCGCATAAGTTTATATGCATGAAATGATAGCTTTTACACACATAGAATGATAAGGTTTTTGCATCATTTCACATAAAATAATAGCTTTTAAACCAGTTCAGTGCGTGAATAGTCATTCAGAATTCATGCTTTGCGATCATGACTAAAAGAAACACATGAAATGATAGTTTCCGTTCATAGGATGCAATTGCATTGATGGATAGAAACCTAGACCTTCATGAGATCTGGTGCATTAGGAATAAGTATAATTGCCTGCAATTTTTTTTATCGATCATGCTGTGGACTATCGCAAATGGATACGCTCCTAGCTTAATTGAAGCTGGTGACCTAATCCTAAATGGATTGTTGACCCAAGTTATGCTTGGTTTGAAAAGGTTGTAAATCCCTTGAGCAAGTGTTTTGATACATCCAAGTTAAATTCAGGTTATGCATGCAATGGGATTGCGAGGCCTTGAAGCAAGAGGTTGTGTATTCAACTGTTTGTTAATGCGGTTTTGGATGTTAACCCAAGTGGGGTGTGATTGATGATTGCATGGCGAGGTATGAGATGACTGATTGCCATGGAAACAAAAGGGATATTTTCCCTAGTAATTGTTTTTAAGCTGGTTGCTTCAGTTGTGGTTGATTTCCTAAAGGGATAATTAAGGAAGAATGGTGCTAGCTAACCCTCGCGAACTGCCAAACCCTAACCAAGGGGGTTGTGAATCCGCACCGAGAATGTGGACCGAACCCACCAAGAGAGGTCTCTCTGTGGAAATTACTTGGTGTAGGAGGACGCTTGGGTACTAGTGGGGGCTCTGGCCGTAAATCCCAATGCCTCCGGGCCCTACACAAGTGTTCTACGTGACTTGAGATGGGATCTCGAGGCCTTGATACTAGTTACAAGGCAAAATATTGGTAGGATAAACCTTTGGGTTTTGTTGCCGGGAGACGGAAGGATTTTTCTGCGGAGGCAAAAAGGAACACAATTCTCCTTTATGGGTAGGAGACAAACATTAATATGAAGATAAGTTAAGGAAGTGTTTGATCTTGTTTGATCTTGTCTTCGTGTCTATGCCCTAAATTACGTAAAGGAACCTGTGATTAACAGGTTAATTAAGGAAGCTGCTTTTATGTGTTAAACATAATGTGGTAGGTAATTAGATAACTAAAACAACACCCGAGGGAAACATGGTGGATGTGATCGTCAGGTCCATCCTACGGCAGGGGTGGTATCGGTTAGCCGAGAGCTTTTCTCAATGGAATTTATTTGATGCGAACGACAAGGACCTTAGAACTTGTAAGTTGAAACCCTGACTCATACTGTTTTAGGGGGCCGGAATGGGACTATGCCCTATGGGCAGAGAGCGATGCCTCCCTCTCGTTTCCCATCCTCTTTGAGCCAAGTGCAGTATGAGTCTGCTTGGGTCCAGTTGTATCTACACAAAGTGGAGCGGCTGTCGACCGACACTAGAAGGCTGTTAGGAAGACTCGACTGCTAGGAGCCCCGACTTCAGGTCGGTCCTAGTGGGAATGACTGGATAAGTTCCGTTGCGAGGCAGACTCGAGAGACCCTAGTTGGCAAACCTCGTGTCATTCCTTGGGAGTGCCGGGCGGCATCTTCTAGATTGATCTCTCGATGGGCTGTTAAGACGTGTCCCGCAATTTGAGGGATAGGCGGGTACGTTACAGGTGGTATCAGAGCAAAACTTCTTAATGATACATGATTGATTAATGTTCGGTTCATGGACATATCCTAAACAGAAATAACCTAAGTGGTATGGCTTGATTTTCAGGCACCTTTTGCACCCACAAATGCTGATATGCAAGAGAAAAAGCTCATTCTCAAGCAAATTAAGCCACCCGAGTTTGATGGCAAGGGAAGGACTGTTCAAGCTGACACCGAGATTTGGATTGAGTCCATGGAGGACTATTTTGATGCAGCAAAAATTGCACCTACTAACCAAGCCATGCTTGCCAAACTTAAGCTTACAGGCGAAGCGAGACTTTAGTGGAAACAGTGGTGCAGAGACCAAGCGATCTCGGAGGGGATAGTCACTTGGGATAAGCTTAAGGAAACTGTGCGAGGGAGGTATTTGCCGCCCGCCTACCCCACACAAAAGATGAATGGATTCTACGACTTGAAGCAGCCAGGATTATCCCTTGAAGCATATTATTTAAAGTTCATTTCACTCCTAAAGTATGCACCCCCAATGGATATGACACAACAGATGTCAAAATTCTATGTTGGGTTGAATCCACCCATAAACACTCGATTGGAATCAATGCATCCAACGGACTTGCAAGACGCATTACTCCGAGCGAATCCAATCGTGCAAGAACTTAAATCAAGAAATTATGTTAAAGATGACTCAAGAGATCAAGATAAGAGGTGCCACAAGTGCGGAGAGATAGGACACATCCGTAGGAGATGCCCCAACCACCGATGTTTCCACTGCAATGAACTAGGACACATCCAAACAGATTGTCCTGAGTTGGACCCTGAGAATCAGGAACATGCGATCAAACAAAGCCGTCTAAACTCTACTTTTGGCTCATATTATGAACCATATGATGATGAAGGCCTGGAGCCTGTTGTAACCTTTGAGGATGACTAGATATCCTAAGAAGATTTTCTTGAGGTAATAAGTCTTGTACTTGGAATAAATCCTACTTAATCCTATGAGTTGTGATAAGTTGTTATTTTAAGTTGAGAATTTGAGTAATCAGAGTTGCGCAGCGGATGCATGGTAGCTCTTAACCCATAGGTCATAAGCCCCATTAGTGCTTGTCTCCCCCAGTTTCTTCTCAAGATGAGGACATCTCGATTCCTCTAAGGGGGAGAGGATGTAATATGCCCATGCCTTTCTTTCCCCCCTGCATAGGAACTTCCCCCCCTTTTAATGGGAAAAAAAAAGTTATTATTAATGCAAATTTTTTTCCCTCTCTCTCTCCCCGCCAACAGCGCGTTGGGAGAGAGAGAGGGAGTGATGTGGTTAGTAATGGGGGGCATGTAGCCCCCCAGGCGGGAGGGGTGGCGGCCCCCCAGGGGGAGGGGTGGCGGCCATGCCCACCTCCTCCCCCTCCTATAAAAGGGGAGGCTCCTCCCCCTCCCTCGTCGATTGTCAGGGCCCCCCCCCTCTTCCTGCTGCGTCTTCCTCCCCCTCCCTTGACACAGAGACGCTGCCCCCTAGACATTTGCCAGAAGCTCCCCCCTTCCCTCGAGCTCATCATCTCCTCCCTGTGGCAGCAGCAGCAGCCCTGGGGCTCCGACGACAGTAGCACCCTCCTTTGCGCCTGCAAACAACACCTGGACATGTGAAGGAGAAGAAGAAGGTGAGGAAGTGGGAAGAGAGAGAAGAGGGAAGAGAGTGAAGAGAAGGAGAGTGAGAAGGGAGAAGAAGAATAAGAAGAAGAAGAAGAGAAGAGGGAGAGAAGGAGAAGAGAAGGAGAGAGAGAGAGAGAGAGAGAGAGAGAGAGAGAGAGAGAGAGAGAGAGAGAGAGAGAGAGAGTTGGTGCGAGGTGAGGGTTCGAGGAGCCACACTCAAACCACCCCCTCGGCGAAGGACCCCCATCTAACGATTCTTCCTACCCGAGCCTATCGTCCTGAAAGTCATTGAGGTCCATATTGTCCAACCTCCGCATGGCAAATGGTTCCGAAGAAGAAAGTTGCAGGAAGCGTAAGTGCCAAAGCTACTATTGGTATCGGTAATGCAAGAGAGGCAAGCGGAGCGACCAACGCAACGAATGCCCCTACGATCATGAATCAAACCTAGGTTCTTTAAGCTTTATAATTAATTATGGAAGAAATGAAGGGGTTAGCTACGTATATGGAACAAGGATGAGTCTTAGGATTTTTGTTTACTCTAAGCGCTAGGTTGCATGCGTGAAATGATAGAGTATGGAGTTCGCATAAGTTTATATGCATGAAATGATAGCTTTTACACACATAGAATGATAAGGCTTTTGCATCATTTCACATAAAATAATAGCTTTTAAACCAGTTCAATGCATGAATAGTCATTTAGAATTCATGCTTCGCGATCATGACTAAAAGAAACACATGAAATGATAGTTTCCGTTCATAGGATGCAATTGCATTGATGGATAGAAACCTAGACCTTCATGAGATCCGGTGCATTAGGAATAAATATAATTGCATGCGAATTGTTTTATCGATCATACTGTGGACTATCGCAAATGGATACGCTCCTAGCTTAATTGAAGCTGGTGACCTAACCCTAAATGGGTTGTTGACCCAAGTTATGCTTGGTTGTTTGAAAAGGTTGTAAATCCCTTGAGCAAGTGTTTTGATATATCCAAGTTAAATTCTGGTTGTGCATGCAATGGGATTGCGATGCCTTGAAGCAAGAGGTTGTGCATTCAACTGTTTGTTAATGTGGTTTTGGATGTTAATCCAAGTGGGGTGTGATTGATGATTGCATGGTGGGGTATGAGATGACTAATTGCCATGGAAACAAAAGGGATGTTTTCCCTAGTAATTGTTTTTAAGCTGGTTGCTTCAGTTGTGGTTGATTTCCTAAAGGGATAATTAAGGAAGGATGGCGCTAGCTACCCCCTGCGAACTGCCAAACCCTAACCAAGGGGGTTGTGAATCCAGGTCGGGAATGTGGACCGAACCCACCGCGAGAGGTCTCTTCATGGAAATTACTTGGCGTAGGAGGACGCTTGGGTGCCAGTGGGGACTCTGGCCGTAAATCCCAATGCCTCCGGGCCCTACACAAGTGTTCTACGTGACTCGAGATGGGATCTCGAGGCCTTGATACTAGTTACAAGGCGGAATCTTGGTAGGATAAACCTTTGAGTTTTGTTGCTGGGATACGGAAGGATTTTTCTACGGAGGCAGAAATGAACACTTAATTCTCCTATATGGGTAGGAGACAAACATTAATCTGAAGATAAGTTAAGGAAGTGTTTGATCTTGTTTTATCTTGTCTTCGTGTCTGTGCCCTAAATTACGTAAAGGAACCTGTGATTAACGGGTTAATTAAGGAAGCTGCGTTAAACATAATGTGGTAGGTAATTAGATAACTAAAACAACCCCCGAGGGAAGCATGGTGGATGTGACTGTCGGGTCCATCCTACAGCAGGTTCTTCAAATATCCCTATCTAGAAATGAGATGTGAAAAGGGAGTCTTGATCACTAATGATCCTTTTGGGTAGACCATGGAGTCTGAATATCTCCTTGATGAACAATCTAGAAATATCTGAAGCCTTATAATTTGTCTTTACTCGGATGAGATGTGCAACCTTGGTGAGCATATCTACTGCAACCATAATTGAGTTGTACCCACATGGAACTGGAGGTAACCCAACAACAAAATCCATGCTGATAAATTTCCACTTCATCTGAGGGATGCCAAGGGGTTGCAGCTTTCAAGGCAACTTGACATGCTCTGCCTTGATGTGTTGGCAAGATAAATATTCCATGACATATTTGAGTACATCTCCCTTAAGTCTTTCTTTTTTATAGCTCTTCTTGACCATGTTAAGAGTCTTGGCGTATCCTGGATGACCAAAGAAAGGGGAATCATGTGCTTTTGAGAGTATCCATTGTTTAAGTCTTTGGCTCGAAGGAATACATAGTCTTGTCCTAAAGTAGACTAGGCCTTCGTACATAGAGTACTCTTGGTATTTAACTTTGATTTTGGGACTTTGGTCCTTTTCTAGGATCTCCTTTATCATTTTTTGATATTGTGGGTCATGTTTAGAGTCCTCCCTAGCCAATTCAAGGATAGGGTTGCCTGGAATTGACACCATGGTGGCTAGTAATCCGAGAGAGTTGAGGAACACTTTATGACTTAAGGCATCAACGACCACATTTCCTTGCCAGGTTTATGTTTGATCTCAAAGTCATACTCTTGTAGCACCTCGATCTAGCTGTGTTGCCTCATGTTGAGGTTAGCTTGGGAGAAGATCCATTTGAGGCTCTTGTGGTCCATGACCAAGGAGAATTTGTTGCCGAATAAGTAGTGCCTCCAGAGTTTGAGGGCATGAACGATAGCCAATAGTTACAAGTCATGGGTAGCATGATTTTTCTCATGGGTTTTTAACTTCCTTGAGGAATATGCCATGGGATGACCTTCTTGCATTAGTACACAGCCTAGTGCAAGTGAGCTGGCATCTGTAACAACTTCAAACTCCTTGCTCAAGTCTAGGATATTTAGAATTGGCACTGTCACTAAGCTAAGTTTGAGTTTGTCGAAGATCGCTTGTGTCCACACCATGGCGACCTGCTTCTTCAGTAGATCTATGAGGGGTGCCGCAACTAAGGCGCAATCTTTGATGAAGATTCTATACCATCCTATTAGACCAAGAAAGCTGCACACTTCCTTGATAGTGGTTGGTGGGAGCCATTCTTGTACATATTTAACCTTTGCAGAATCCACATAGATTCCCTTTTCTGATACAATGAAGCATAGATACTCAATCTATCATTTGAGGAAGACACACTTCTTTCTGTTGGCATACAGCTTGTGCACCCTCATGGTTTCAAGGACAATGAGAAGTTGAGGCTCATGGTCTTCTTCTTCCTTGGAGTAGACTAGGGTGTCATCAAAGAAAACAAGTACAAAATCGTCAAGATATGGTCTAAAGATATCTTGCATTAGCCTATTGAATGTAGCAGGAGCATTGGTTAATCCAAAGGACATTACTGTGAACTCAAAATGACCATATCTGGTGTTGAAAGCTGTCTTTGGAATATCCTCATCCTTGATGTGGATTTGGTAATACCTTGACCTTAAGTAAATTTTTGAGAATATTTTTTCCCCTTGTAGGTGATTGAGTAACTCATCTATCCTTGGGATAGGATATTTATTATTGATGGTTACTTGATTTAGCCCATGGCGAACTACTAGACCGAATGAACCCGTGATCTAAAAGTTGTTTGAGCTACTCCTTTAATTCAATAGCTTTGGGAAAAGACATTTTGTAAGGTCTTTTTTCAACTGGAGTAGTGCGTGGTACGAGTTTGATCTCATGATCAATCTTCCTTGGTGGTGGTAGCTCTCATCAAGTCTTCGGGAAACACATCTACGTACTCCTTCAGCCATTAAGGTTATTCTTTAGACTCCTTGCTTTGCTCTAGCTTATTCATCTTGATCAAGTAGATGGGTAAACCCTTCTACATTCCCTTAACTATTCGTGATGCAATTGGATTTTGGGTTTACGAGCCTCCCCTTGAGCTATGATTAGTTCCCCTTTAGAACTTTGAAAGGAAATTTGGCCCCTTCCACAGCAAATGTGGGCATTGTTGGGTATTAATCAATCCATGTCAAGTAAGCATTCATGAGCCCCTAAGTTCATTTCTCTGAATTTTACAATTGATGGCTTTCCACAGAGTAGGAATCTCACTTTGGTAGTTTATCTAGTACAGGTGATTTCATGCCCATTTGCTAATTCCACAAGTAAAGTGGCTGTAACTATTGTGGTTATTCCTAGCTTTCTTGCACAAGGAGGAGAAATAAAAGAATGCATACTTCCACAATCAATCAAGGTTTTGAAATTCTTATCTTGGTAGTGCGAAGGGGTTTGGATCACTAAGAATTGGTGATTCGGTCCCACTTCGGTCCCTTTTTATGGAGAGTAGCGCGGACTGTCACCTTTTCAATCTCTACTTCCATAGTTGGTTCTTCCTCTTCATTTACTTCCTTGATGGTGATATTGGAAGTCCTTGCCCTCCCCATTGTTCCTTGACCCCGTCCACGTGCATTTGCCCACGAAATCATCCTTGACGGTGGTCCTCACCAAGTTTGGGACGCTCTCTTTTGAAGTGCTCGGGTTCCTTGTAGTAGAAGCATCACAGGTTTTGGTCATTTCTCTATGTAGGAAAAAAGTCATTGATTGCATTTGCCTTTGGTTTCTTCCAATGTCCTTGGCCTTGTCCTTGTACTCTTATCTTGCTTATGTTGTTTGTTGGTTTGCTTTGATACCAATTGTAATGTGCCTGAGTCGCGACATGTTTTAGTAGTCCATCATGAGTTTGATCTAAAAGATGCTACCTAGAGAGCCCACAGAATGCCATAGGGATTGTTGGTTAGCAAATCTTGAGTCTACTCTACAACGAAACATATCGGCCAACCCTATTAGGATTAACCCGAATCTTTCTGGGTTTCTAACGGTTAAGTTAGTTTATAGCCTTCTAGCGTTGATCTTCAGAACGATCTAGTTCGCGCAGAGCATCTAAATCAAGGTGAACTCATATCACACTTGGTTCAAAGAGAATGGAAAACAAGAGGGATGCATCAATCGACCTCTCTACTCGTAGGGTAAACTCCCATTCTGGTCCCCTAAAATGATATGAGCTAGGGTTCTACCCTACATTATCTAAGGTCAATATGTCATCACGATTTGAATGTTGAGAAGCCTCCCAGCTCTCTGGGACCACCCTGCCATAGGATGGACCCGTCGGGGGCTCTGTCCACCCACTTCCCTTGATAGTTTTAGTTTCCTACTTACCTAAGGGCACATTAGTGGTAACACATACAAGCAGATTCCTTAATTAAATCATTAGTCACATGTTCCTTTACGTAATTTTATGCACTGACATGAAAACAAATCAGACAAATTTCTTGAAAGTAAACTTTATATTAAAATTTTAACTGAGATACAAATCTCATCCATGGGACGATTCCCACAATTTGCAAGGATGCGTCTTATTTTCCTCCAAGTTTTCGCCCTTGTAATAGTAATAGGGCCTTGAGATTCCTTACCAAGTCACCTAGACCATGTGAGTAGGACCCAGAGGCAAGGGATTTATAGCCAGAGCCTCGTGGCACCCGAGAATCCTCCTACAAATAGATGTTTCTACAGAGGGACCTCTCACGACGGGTTCAGTCCACATTTCGAATGTGGCTATCAAAAAACCCCTTGGATAGGATTGGCAGCTAGTTGGGGGTGATCAAAATGCCTTTCCCAAGTGTTTCAACCTAAATCCAATTTGAAATATTTTCTTCTTATCAATTCCTTTGCTAGATGACTCCTTTTCCAAACATGTGTTCCTAAGTACAAACACAAGCAGAAGTGGACAATATGTACTAGACTATTCTTTGTTCTGTCTGCTAAAGAAAATTCCAATTTGATGCGATAGCATCTAGTCTCGGCTTTATCACTGTTATTGTTCAAGATTTCCAGAGATAACCTAATTTAATTTTATCATTCTTTTGAGTGGAGGAGTATCCTTGCAATGTTGATTGCAATTTGGGACATTGGCTTCCCTACAATGAAACCCTATATATTCATTTGAACTAGGGTTTCTCGCGTAATTCATATAGCTACTTAAGGACTTTGAATTCCTTTCACCTTCAAGCAAGATGGGCCTTGAGAAGAATCTTCAAGGTTTGAAATTCTTTCAACTTTCTAGGAATCCTACATATTCTATCACAAGCTCAATCTATGCTTTGTGAGATGTAATAGGATTTTCTATTATTTCAACCAAGCAAACGGATGTGGATGCATAAAATCTATCTGTCTTAATTGAATTTTAATGCGTATTCTTAAAAAGTTTCATATATATATTTTAGCATGAAATTTCCATGCAATTTATGTGAAATTTAACAGCTTCTAACTGCAATTTTAATTGATAACCTAAGATGAATGAGATGAACAAAATTTTTCATGGTATGCTCATTATCTCAAAATATGCTCAATTAAGTTGTGATAATTAATGTAAACATTATTTTCTCCCAATTTCTTTTCCCTAATACAATGGGGTGCAATTGATTGATAAGAGATGTGTTTCTGGTAGTTGCGATCCCTTAGTTCGCGGTCCCGTTGGTTGTGGTGGGAGTTTCAATGTTTGGAGAGATCTTTTGCTTGGGGGCCATTGTCTTTTGCTTGGGAGTTTCAGTGTTTGGAGAGATCTTTTGCTTGGGAGTTTCAGTGTTTAGGGGCCATTGTCTGTAGGTGGATTCAGAAGATAAAAAAGGAGGAATGTATTTGAGATGGGAGAGCATAAGAGAAGATAGCTTAGTCGAAGACCGAGATAGGGGGAACTGAGGTAACTCCTCTCTCTCTCTCTCTCTCTCTCTCTCTCTCTCTCCTCTCTCTCTCTCTCTCTCTCTCTCTCTCTCTCTCTCTCTCTCAAGATCCTTCTCGTAGTTCTCTTGGAGGGGTATCCTTCTACCTCCCTCTCTCTACCTCTTTCTTGCAGCCTCTCAGGGTCTCCTTGTGTCTCTCTAAGTTGCTCCCCATGCCTCATATTTATAGTTGATTTAGAAAAGAAGGGTTGTGGTGGCTAAGAAGAAGAGCTCTTTATGGAGGGGATCTTGGAAAGATTAGCAATCCAATGTTCAAATCACAATTTTGATAATTTTGTTGGCTCCGAAAGGGGGGGTAAAATCCCAAAACACTTGGTTAGAAATCATCCACATCACTCCTTCTTTTTCCTGTTTTGAAGTGCTATTTACTGCCTGTAAATTGTAATCGTGGTGCACACGATTTCGCCAATCCTTCTTTTTTTGTATTAAATCTCCAAAACAAGTTGAAAAAACCACTTGCTTTTTTTTACATGACATCTTGTTCTAGAAATCTCCATAGCTTTTTAGGATATTTACAATAAGTAATATCTAAAATATACTAGTTTTGCCCAAAAATCTAGTATTTTTGGACCATCCATACTATATACATTAACACTAGTGATTACTATGGCTCATAACTCTCGTTCACATTGTGACTTCAGTGAAGGGTGGCTACAGTCCTTGTCAATCCAAGAAAAATGTTGGGTTACGACTCTCAAAATTTTTAAATATATTTAATTAAAAAAATATATCAGTTATTAATGCTAGTTAGTTTTTACTTTAGTTAGTAGTAACCTTACTAACTTATTAATTGACTAACTAACTTTCGAACTAACCGTTAATTGCATGGAATTATTACATTCACTCATACCACGTTCACTCATATAAGTTCATTGATCTTGAAAGTTCACTCGTATTAAGTTCACTCTCATAGTCTACTCTCACCAATTCATTCTTGAGAGTTTTCTCTCATAAATTTTCTATCATCAATTTATTTTGATCAGTTCACTGTCACTAAGTCCACATCTCACTCTTGTTTATTTAAAGTGTCTCAAGTGTCTTGATGAAGATAGTAAGTTTGGGTACCAATTTGTTGGAAGAAGCATTTAAGTGCCTCACTTGGGGACATTTAGGATCATAATGTACAACTACAACAATCATTTTCACATCTAGGCATAGGACACACTACAAGCCAAAGGGGGGGATTGTCCAACCAAGGTGCCATAAAGTACTTCCAACCATTATATGTGCATGATGAGTAAGAGGCTATTGACCAAGCTACCAAGAGCCCTAAGCCACATTCAAATTATTTCAATTCTCAAAGTGCACCAAATCTAAAGCTATTGAGAGGATAAGCCAACCACTAGGTCCATAGTTTTGACACTTGCACTTAGTGTACAATCACAAGGAATATTGACCAAAAAGAGATAAATTTTAAGTGTTGAGTCAAGATCAAGAAAGAAAGCACTTCCTAATGATGTTGCTCATGCTGAAACAACTAGTCCAAAGAAGGAGAAGAGAGAGCCCTTAAGTGTTGACAAGTAACAACCCTTAGTCATTGTTGATTCTTCAAAACTACAAGAGTTTGTTAGAAACAAAGAATCTTTGTCACTTAAGCTTAAATTAAAAATCAGGCAACATCAGTAGCTTAGTGCACTTGCTCAATCCCAAAATTAGATCCATAAGGGATAGCCAACAAAACATCAAAGGATTGGCCACCTCCCTCTAACCAAATTTGGAAATTCTAAGACCAAGACTTCTTTCCATCAATATGTAGATCCAAGTGCATAGTCATCTTTGACTATTACAATTGACCAATCCACGAAATCATAAGCTGCTACTTCCAATCTTGAGGTGGAACCCACACAATCAAAACCTTTGGCTATGACCCAAATTGTTACTCCAGTTGTAGAACAATCCTCTAGTGCTTTAGTCTCACAACAACATACGAACTGTAGCCCAAAGAGCACAATGAATCCAATGATTCACAAGTCTTGTTCTTCTTGGCCAGAAGCTCCAATGCATTGAAAGCTAGTTAAGAAATCTCTCATTGAGGCTTTAGAAATTTTGGGGCAACAAAAGGATTAATCCAAGATTATGAGTTCTAAGGAACTAGACGAAACATTATTGACTTCGATCACTCGTGCACATGCTCATGCCAAGTGGAATTCATATTGTTGAGGATAAGAAGCTCTTAGAAAGGCATTTGACATAATTAGAGTAATCACACATTTTTTGGTGTTATACAATACTTGTTGGAGAACTTATGAAGAAAATGATCAAGACAGCAAGAGAAGCATTGCTTGATTCATGTGTTCCATCTTAGGAAGTGTCAAGTAAGTAGGGAGGAAGTTGTAGCATTATCCAACAAAGAAACATGCCAAAGTGACTTTCAAAGGAAATGGTATTCTAGTTAAGGTTTAGTTGCAAGATATGGGAATCATCCAATGACCATTTTTGAGCAAAGGAAGGTGCTCTAGTCTTCCATGCATGATCGATGCATGTAGCCCATGAATCCTTGAGAGTGCTTGTAATTGTTGTGGTGTCAACATTTGTAAACTTGCTAAAATAGATCCCTCGTGTGACAAACTCCTTTTATATGAAGAGCTACACATTGCAAGTTGATTGGGACAAAGTGACATGATGATTGATGTCATTATATATATTTTCTACCTCACACATAATCCACAACTTCTTGATGGCCATGCATTGTTACTGTACAATCCAGCTTCTACAAATGGTTTATTCCAAGTCTATGTGACACAAAACCTCATATTTTCTCTACTACTTCCATAATCTAGGATGAATCTTCATTACATGATGTGAAGCAGAGTAATGTATATAAACCTTCTACTAACACCAATATAGTGGCTAGAAGTAGTGTGCTTGAAACTCTAGATCTTAGGCCCACAGCTATTGATGTCCTACTAACCCACCTCACTAGTTAGACTCAATTGAGCTAGCTAAATCACTAAACCCTCCAAAGAAAGTTGCCCAAACTTATATCTACATTAGCCCTACTAAAATTGACCCTCCTTTTGGCATCTAGCCTTTGCTAGTATACCAATAATTAAGTACCATGGTTACTCATTTGGGAAATAAATTTCATTCATCTGAAATAGAATGCCTACTCCAATTTGATGTCATATTGACTACGTATGCCAAGCTATTTGTAATGATTGATTCAGACCTTGTTGATGATGAGGCAATATAAATTGCTTACAAATGGCATCCTACTTGGGAAAATAGTTAACTCTACCACAAAAGCCTCTTGGTTCAAGAAGAATATGTTAACACCCTCCCTCACAAGCAACTTATTTGCTCTTATGCTTTTAGTGGCCAAAATCAATGACTAGTTAGTACTTGATGAGCTTGAGAAAAATTCAAATTCCTCGAGTCTATTCTTGCAGAGGTGGTATTCTCATCAATTTGAGATTGATTTTGCAATGGCAATCTTCTTATGACAATGGTTGAGCAGTGATGTACAATCAACATACTTCGATTTGACCCAACTTACTATGAGACAACTTCATTGCACTTTGTCATCCTAGCTCAAAATCTAGATATGATATTAGAGTTGAAGTATCACCCATCAAAGACAAGAATTTGATTAAAGAGGAGTTGCATATAGCCAATAATTTTGGAAGAACTTCCTTGCTTAGTGATTTGATTACTTACCTTTGTGGACTTGCTGCCCAATCAATTGACTTGGATGATTTTTCTCAAGTGGAGTACAACTTCAAATTTCTACAATTGGTGGATTCCTAAAACTCAAAAATCCTAACCCTTGTATATTAGTAACCATTGTTACTTTGTATATATTTATTTTTTAGCCTCCATGTTTTGCACCCTAACAAGAACCAAAGACACTCTAACTTTTGGAACAATGCTACATATTATATGAGGGCACGATCAAAGGTATGAGATCACAAATTTTGTTCAAGGTACGATAGTGAAAAGCAAAAAAGTTGTTAGTAATTCTTTCTATCCTTTGACTTTGAATCTACTACATTGTAGTCTCAAAGCTTTACTAAGTGAATGTATAAAAACAATAGGTGACAAAGTAAATCATTGCACATTTAAGACTTGCCAACAACATCATTGAAAATAGACAAGCTCTACGAATTCAAGCTGTGAAACATGAAGACTATATCATTAGTAATAAAAGCATTCTTTGAAGATTCAAAGCTCTAGTAATCTCATGCCAACCAAATCATTTGAGTGACTCTAACCAAAGACCAAGACATCCAAGCACCATTGATAGTGACATCCAATTTCTTCATCAATAGCATACATTGATTGCAATATCTAATGGTCATTTATTTCTTGAGGAGTAGTTGAAACTTGTTTCATCAACAAGTGCACAAGTCTTTATCACCAAGGACAAGTCCTTCTTCAATAATTGCTTCATCAACTATGAGGCAATGTGCTTCAAGGTTCTAGGCTCAGTCTTCCATTTCCATGTGTATACTTTGGTGCACAACTCCATTCTTTTAAGCCAATTTATTTTATATAGTCTACCTTTAGATCTTTCCTACTTCCATTTATCTTTATAAAGCTGCATGCCTAGTTGTATGACAGTGTCATTGTTCACAACAAAGAAAAATAGCATTGAAAAGAAAAGAAAATTAAAAAAAGAAAAATGAGAAAGAAAAAAAGAAAAAAATAGAGGAGGAAACAAAAAGCTAGAGGAAACAATGAAAAGAAAAGAGAAAGATATATCTACACACATGCACTGCACTACACCTAGGGATCCTCAAGTTAGGTGCATTCAATGGCTTCAGTCTTAGTAGGCTCTATCTCAAGTTGGGTTCATTCAATGGCTTCAGTCTCGGTGGGCTCTATCTCACATCCTAGCCCTTTTCCCATTTTCCTCCACATTTACTTAGGGCATATCAAGGTCAAGACATAACTAAGGACTCTTGGCTTGCATTGGTGACCTGTCTCCCCGAGTGACTTGCACTTTTTTCTCTTTCCATTTCCTAGTGCTAGACAATCAACTTTGAAGACAACATGAAATGGTTTCTCAAGAAAGAAGGGACTAATTCCATCACTTATACATGTGTTTAGTCCTTTGGTGATCCATGTGATTTAAGAGCGTATTGGATTGGCCTCCCTCTTTTGTCCATATTCCTACTGGTGTCTCTCCAACATCTTCCTTTGCAAATCCTTTTTTCCATAGTCGTGACACTTTTTTCCATCTTTACTAATGCATGATTTCTTTATCATCCCTCATCTAGAGAAAAATCAATGGAGCAATCTTCTAACTATGTATTAGCCTATGTCTACATGTGCACTCACATAATCTTTGCACTGTAATCTATTCATGGTTTTGGGTCCTCAAGTGTGGGACAACACTTTAGGCTTTGAACCATTTCCTAGAACAACCACATCATATGTCCCATGCACAAATTGAAGACTAGAACTCTCCCCTAGGAAATGATTGCATATGAGGTTTTACTTTACATGTACATATGTTTGTGGAGACTCATGATCACGCTCTTCTCCATCCATGATTGAATCTCCCATCTTTTGCCACCTCCTCTTCTTTTTTGGTGGGCCTGTTCTTTCCCCTAATAGAACCATTAATCAAGTGTCTCTTCACTAACACCAACTTCTAAAGCTGTGTTTCCAACCATATTGTTCTCATAGCCATCTGCCACAGTACCAACAACATCACATGTACCACCTACAACGGAAATATCATCATCTTCATTTGGAGTTTTTCATCAAAGCTATTTATTTCTCTTAATTGGGACTACTTCTTCATTGACTATTCACAACATTCCACATCTTCCTTTAACGTGGGTGCCATGAGAGTAGCACTCATCTTAGAGGGGGGTAATGTTAACAATACTTTGTAAAAGCTAAAAGAAGGTCAAAGAAAAGTTAAAGTGCATGTCAAATTTATTTTATGGTGGATTATTATTTTTGGAGCTTGAGTGTATTATTTTGGGCACTTGTATATCATTGTTATACTCCATGGACATCATATTATCACGGATGTATTATTTTACAAGAGCCATGCACATTGTGCTTATCTCGAGGTTTAGAATAGAAAAACCCTCCAAATTTGGCTGCCTGAATGTGATTAATGGGATAAATAATCTTTCCAATTAGATTTTTTTTTACTTACATATGCTCATAACATATCTCTTAGATCTTGGTTCACTTGCTTGGTTTGCCCAGCCATTTGAGGTTGATTTGCAATACTTAAATTAAGCATTCTATATAGCCTTTTGAATACAACTCTCCAAAAATGGCTATTAAACTTTTGATTGCAATTGCATATGATATTGGATGGCAATCCATAGAGTCGATAAATATTCTCTACAAATAGCATGGTTAATTCATGAGTTTTAATAGTTGTCTTTATTAGAATGAATACACATCTTAGTGAGTCTATCTACTACTACTACTACTACCCAAATGGCTTTGATGAACTAGATACAACAATCACTATATCTTTCTCCTCAAAATGTATATAACAATCAGCTATATAGACAATCCCATTAGATATTCTCAAACTCATTTCATAAAGTGCTAGAGTCTTTTTATGTGCACTCTTTAATATAGAGATTATCTATAAAAGTGGGACGAGTGCCTTGACACTCATTACAAATAGTGTCCATCCACTTTGAAGTACTCGTATAGTAGACTTTTGTTTTGCTCTTGTAGCATGTTGCACTTTGTGTTGAAGAGGGTGGGACTTAACTCCTTTGCTCTATCCCTCCTCATGATAGACCAATGATATCCCTTGAGAAGATAGCAACCATCAAGATCCTCACTTAAATATTGAGAAATTGATTTAGCTCCTATGAGAACATTATTGAATAGATTACATGTCAAATTCAACATAGAATAATGTGTGTCATACCTCTTCCTTGTTTTGTATATGTAGCCACACTCTAGCATCAAGATTAGGGTTTTATAATGAGCTGAACCTAGCTTTTGTTAAAGTATGCAAGCTCACACAATCTCTTCATGAATTATAAACAATACTTATGGTTTAGCTATTGCAAATCAGAGTTGGAAGCATGAGAGAATGTGCACAAGAGGGAGAGAGAGAGCTCAAGTACAAGAACAAGATCTTGTTTTGTCAGTTGTTCAAGGTACAACTAGTTCACTCTCCTCTACATTGAGTGTGTACTTTAGGCTATTTATATAGCCTCTAGAGGAGTTAGGGTTAGGGCTTTCCTTGTCCCCCAGTCCATTTACACCTAGCTACCCTTATCCTCTCCAATGTAAGGAGAGTTCATATGCTTATCTTTCAACATCCCCCCTCAATGCCAGGTGGCACTGGATAAAACATGATAGGATGCCTCCCCTTAATTCAAAATGAGATGCCTTTATAAATCAGGCTACGAGAAAAGGTTATAGGTAGAGAGTGTTACAAGACTCAAAAGATTTGGTCATCTATGGATTGGGAGGCAAAGTTGGTCTCCAATTCCTTAGGTACTTATGGAACATTGGGACACTTACTGGTGATATGCCCGGTCTTTTTGCATTTATTGCACTTCATTTTGTTAGGATATTTCTTCCAGCAATTGCTCATAATATGCCCCTTTTTGTGATAGAAGGAGCACTTAGTAGAAGTTGTATGGACTAACACTTGCTCACGGGAAGTAAATGCTGAAGACCCTTCAGTATGGATTCTTTTCTCTTCATCCAGGCATGACTAGATGGTACTTGCTAAAGTTGGGTTCGGGATATTAGTTACGGTAGTCACAAGGGTTAGAAAAACCTTCTTCACAGACTTGAGCATGATGGCAATGGCATCTTCATCATGGATGGGTGCTTGAATGGAGGCAAGCTGTGCCATAAGCCCCTTCATATGTGAAATAAACTTGCTTAGATCTTCTCCCTGTTTGTATTCCAAGCTAAAAAACTCAATCTTGAGAAATATCTTGGAGTTATTCCCTGTAGCACTGTAGAGCCTTTCAAGCTCATCCCACTTTTTTTTTTTTGCAATTGAGAGTTGGTCAATGTGATGAATTAAAGATTCATCTAAATGAAGCATGATGATGGCTTGAGCCCATTCATCATCTTCTACATCAAGGGGATTGGATGGGTCAATTACTTTGGTCCCTTTTATGAAGAGCCAGTATCCTCTTTCCATCATTTTGTATTTGACCAAGACTTGCCAAGGAAATATTTTCCATTAAATTTCCAAATTTGAGGACGCAGACATCACTTTTATGTTGTGGCCATTGGGAAGGTCTTACCACTTGTTAGGACAAGGGCAGTGTCTAGTCCCTTACAACGTTGCCGCCGAATGTGGAAGCAATCAAGGACATCCTTACAAACAATTGATATCAAAGTTGTAATGAGGAGAAAGGCTAAAAGTCATACATATGCAATATTTCAAAATATGAATGTGGTGCTCCTTTCTTATGTGCAATCTTCTTCTGAGGTTTAATGGTTTTTTAAGGCTTCAATGATGTGAACCTAGACTGGACTTCGGGCTCCTCCTTGTGGTATGGCTTAGTAGATGAACCTTGTGTTGGACAAGGATGGTCTATGATTTCAATGCTTGTTGCTAATGACTTTGAGGAGAGTACAAGGACACTCATCCCTCTGATTTCATTGACCAGGGTACTTGAAAAAACCACACATGATATGCAATACAAGTTTAGGATAGGATGATCTATGTGTTTATAGTTGTACATATAGCCTTACAAAGTGAAGTGGAGAACTTAATTACTTTAATTTTCTGATGAAAAAACTCATATTTTGTAAGTACCAGTAGCAATAATGATTGAACAATGTGCCTTAGTTCTTACAAGCACTCATCTCTAGTTTATGTTGCTAGATATGGTAGATGTTGGTCTTGATGAGCTTGATGATGCCCTTCCAAGTAAAAGAACCTTTGAAGTGAAGTTACTAGATTAGTAACTGACTCCGAAAGAGATGACTTAGTGATTAAAATCACTGTTAGTGACCAAACATTGAAAAATTTGAAGGATGAAAAAGCTTGAAGCTTCCTAGCTATGGCTGCCAGAGACCCACAGTTAGGTTTTGGCTTATCGCAGCCAACAGAGATGGAATTTATCCAAACCTTCTTAGGGGGAGATGGTCCACTAGGGGGCTATGAAAGCCCTATGGTGGCCCCTATTATTGTACCCTAGTCAACATGCACAACAATTCGTGATGTCTCGCCTACAAAACTGCACTTGTTTATGAAAAAACGTAATGCTGCCCTCTACGTCGCCTAATCCCAGCCTTTGACGTGCCTTGCTGAATCGCCCTAAGGTAAGGAGAAGGTCTCCAGAAGAAATCAAGAGCAGAAACTGCTTCTATTGCACACACTAGCTCCTCCAAGGTTAGGGGGTCTAGCTGGCTATGGTGGAAAGGAAGGTAACTGAGATGGCAAAGGTCCTTCTTGTGCATTTAGATGTGTAAAGAGGTTGAGGAAAGCTGAAGGATCAGAGATGGCTTTGATACCATGTTGCAAATCAGAGTTGGAAGCATGAGAGATTGTGCACAAGAGGGAGAGAGAGAGCTCAAGTACAAGAACAAGATCTTGTTTAGTCAATTGTTCAAGGTACAACTAGTACACTCTCCTCTACATTGAGTGTGTACTTTAGGCTATTTATATAGCCTTTGGAGGAGTTAGGGTTAGGATTTCCCCTATCCTATCCTCCACTCCCTTTACACCTAGCTAACCTTATCCTCTCCATTGTAAGGAGAGTTCCTATGCTTATCTTTCAACATTAGCAAAGGCTAAATATAAAGTAACAATGGTAATATGATGTGGAAATATGTGCCTAAGGTCATACATTTGACCTACGAGTGCACTTTTAATAGTGTACATTTGACATATGGATGCAATCTTGATAGTACACAATGTATGGGGTTGGATGGTGGAAGTCTCCTTCAATTTTTTTTTTCTAGTTACCACCTTTGTTGTGGGTAATTGTACAAAGCTAATTGATCTCAATCTAATCGTAACTTTTGAAGGAGTAAAAAGATAAAATGTTTATCTTTTTGTGTACTATAACTTAACCATTGGGATCTTATGGATTTGATTTGAAGATCATTCATGGATAAAGAAATGTCTACATTGCATTAAAATGACACTTGGGATTTGTCTCAATTCCCACCCAGCAAAAAATTCATAGAATATAAATGGATCTATAAGCTAAATTTAACAAGGATAGGTTGATAGACATAAAACTAGACTACTAGCTAAAGGATTTGCTCAAGAATATGGTATTGATTATGAAGAGACTTATGCCAAGATGAGCTCCATAGGATTGTTGCTCTCTTTGGTTGCTCTTCAAAATGAAAGCTATGGAAGATGGATGTAAAATATGTTTTTCTCAATGGATAGCTTGAGGAAGAGGTCTACATGCAAAGAATAGAACGCTATGTTGCAAGATGTAAAGAGAATTTGGCATGTAAGTTGAAAAAGAGCATGTATGGATTGTACTAAACTCCATAAGATTGGTATGGAATAATAAATGACCATTTACAATATCAAGGATTTCAAAAGAGTAATGCTGACCATACTCTCTATTACAAGATTAAAGAGAATGATGTTATACTTGTTTTGCTTTATTTAGATGATCTGACTTTGATAGGAAGCAATGATGGTTTCATAGAGGAAGTAAAGTCCAAACTCTCTCATGAGTTTGAAATGAAAAACCTTGGATACTTGCATTATATCCTAAGTATCAAAATTTGTAGGATGAAGTGAGGATATATTTTTATTTATTGGCAAAAGTATATTCAGTCCATCCTTGAAAGATTTAGTATGGCTAGGTCCAAAGCCATCTCTACATCTATGGATTCAATCCTCAAGCTCACTAATATGAAAACAATACTTATTGTGGTGCTATTGCATATAGGAAACTCATTAGTTCCCTCATCTACTTGACTATTTCAATGGCTAATATTTATTATACAATCAATTCACTTTCTCAACTTATGTAGAGTCCAATAATGTCTCATTGGGTGATAGCCAAAAGAGTATTGAGGTATTTGACATGTACTCAACATTGGGGTATCTTATATACAAGTGATAAGCTAAACCTACATGGATTTAGTGAATTTGATTATGCATCTCAATTGGTTAATAGAAAAAGCATCAATCTTGGAAGTGGAGCAATCTCTTGGTGCTCTAAGAAGCAAAATACAATTAGTCTCTCATCTACATAGGCTAAATATAAGGCCTGAACTATAGTAGATTGTGAAACAAGATGGTTGAAGGGATGCTTGTAAGAAATTACATTCTACAAATCATTTGATCTTACTGCTATCCTTTATGATAACATCTCAGCTCAATATTTAGTGATAAATCCAATCATGCATCAAAGGATCAAGCATATTGAAGTTAGAGAACACTTTATTAGGGAAAAAGTACATTATGGTGATATAGTGTTGCATCATTGTAATACTAAGGATAATGTGGTTGACATCTTTATGAAAGCTCTAGGAAAAGAGTTATTCTTAAAACATAGCGAAAGACTTGTTATGATGGAAGTTCCATTAAGGGAAGGAGTTTGAGGAGTAAGAGCAGGCTCATCGTGGAAGGCTTGAAAGTCTTCCAAACATTATTTAGCTCTTTACATTTCTTTAAATAATTACATTATACAATTATTAGTAAAAAAATAATTAAGAAAAATAGGTTTGACTAAGTGGAAAATTAGACTTTAGCTACCTTTTGAGTTCTTGTTAACGAAAAGGGAAAGATTCATAGGAATTTCTCATAGAATGTATAGATATTTATGTAACTCAAAGGAAACTACATAGAAAAACACCAAAAAAATCATTATATTAGAAAAAATTTGAGAAAACTTCTTCATCATGAAATGTCATTCTAATATTACTAGTATCACTAATTTGAATATTAGATTTGTCCCTAAAATTAAAAAATTCAAAAGAAAAAATGATATATTTACTATTAGAAAATATATGCTTAGAAATAGAAAATTAATTGGTGCTGCCAAGATGCAATGATCGGTATTAGGACCATTAAAAGTATAATGTAAATCTAGGACCATTTGATTCTTTATAATTCTTGAAATTGATTGTGATTTCCACAAATTCTCGAAACGATGTTAATGAATATCTATGCTTCCAACATCTAGATAGGATAAGGGCGATGTGCTTTCCCTAGTGATTCGTCAAAGCTCCTCACCTAGAGCTAATGAATAACTTAAGGAGATCATTGTTTAGGTATATAGGTTCTTCGTATAGGAAGGTTCTCTCTTAGTTGTGTGAGAGGTGGTGGGGCTCTAATAGAATATTACATTCTCACCCAGTTTTGATAGGAAAGGAAACCTATATGAGCTTGATGTGCCCTAGTGTCAAAAGACTCGAGATGAACATGGCAGGGTGGCAACCTAGTTTTGGATTGGGTTATTGCTCTTTGGAGAAGCTATGATTATGAATACTATAGTAATAAAATGCATTGTTTGTAAAGGAATATCTTTTTATCTATGCTTAAGAAGATGCATGATCAAACAATGCTTAAAGTATTAATTAAGATAGTTGCTTTTATATGTTTCATAGCACGAGTAGTGTATTGATTTAGATAACTAAGGAACGCCTCATGCTAGAGATCATAATTGTGTCTTTAGGTACCTCGATTCAATCCTCATGGGTTGAGATTAAAACACTTCTTGTTATGTAATATCTCTGCACAATAAAAGTTAGTTGGTTAGTTCGAAAGTTAGTTAGTCAAAAAAACAAGTTAGTAAGATTACTAACTAAAGACTAACTAAGGTAAAAACTAACTAATATTAATTATTAATCATTTTTATTTAATTTAAAATATTTTTATTTAGAAAAATCGAGAGTCGTAAATTTGATATTTTTTCTCGGATTGTCAAGGACTGTAGCCACCCTTCACGTAAATTACAACGTGAACGAGACTTATGAGTTATATTAATCACTAGGTTAATGTGTATAGTTTGGATGGTCCAAAAACATTAGATTTTGGGCAAAGCTAGTATATTTTAGATATTTTAGATATTATCCTAAAAAAAGATATGGAGATTTTTAGAACTGGATGTCATTTAAAAGAAAAGACAAGTGATATTTTAGTTAGTTTGGAGATTTTATAAAAAGAAAAAAATAAAGAGAGGATTTGCGAAATCGCGCGCGCCGCGATCACAGTACACAGGCAGTGGACAGCACTTTGAACAGAGAAAAGAAGAAGGAGTGAACTAAGAGCTTTCTAAGGAAGTGTCTTGGGGTTTTACCCCCCTTTCGGAGCCAATGGAACCATTAGATTTATGATCTGAGCATCAAATCACTGATCTTTCCAAGATCCCCCTCCACAAAGAACTCCACTTCTCAACCACAAGCCCTCTTCTCTAATTCACTATAAATATGAGGCATGGGAGAGGCATAAAAAAAGCATAAGGAGACCCCGAGAGGCTACGAGAGAGAGGTAGAGAGAAGGATACCCCTCCAAGAGATTGTGAGGAAGAGCTTGAAAGAGAGCTTGAGAGAGAGAGAGAGAGAGAAGAGTCACCTCGAGAGGCTGCAAGGAAGAGAATTGGCTCAATTCCCTCTATCTCGATCCTCGACTTAACCATCTTCTCTTAGCTCTCCCATCTTGAATCTATTCCACCTTCTTAATCTCTTGAGTCTACCTGCGGACGATGGCCTCCAAGTGAAGAATGTCACGTGCGGATGACAATCCTGCAACTAGCAACAAGGCTTCGGGCAAAGGCATCACTGTCAATCCAACTGTAGTTTCGATCGTAAGTAATGTATTTTCAAATTGATAGATGCTTGCTTTGATTCTCGTATGAGATACGTTAGGCCCCATACTACGATGCACGAGTATAGGTTATGGGAAAGGATAAGTTTCATCTCACCTACTCAGAAGATGGAGTTTGTAAAGTGCATATATCAAGGGAAGATAATTGCACCTAGTTACATATGACTTATTTGGTAGTAGAGCAATTACAAGGAAGAATTAGTCAAGCGTTATGAATGGCATAGTTATCAAAAGAACGGCATTAAAAGATTGTGCATACAAGTGCTAGATTAAAGTATAGTCAAGGGTTACAAATAGCATAATTATTAAAAGAATATGACATTGAGAATCATGAATAGAAAGTACTAGTTTAAAGTTTAGATACTTCAAAAGTACTTAGCCTAAGAGGCCAAATATTAAGAAAAACTAGATTCTAGGTCAATGCAAGGCCTATTGGAGTCTAATTACTTGAGATCATCTCGCACTTATTTTATCAAGTATTTATACGTTATGCCTATGACATGTTTGATATATGAGGATAATTTTCTAGTTACCTCATGACTTGACTAAGAGCTAGTATAAGAAATTGATCATAATGGTTAAAACTAGGATGTCTTGAGATCCGTTGGATAACGATGACTTTTGCCAATCCAAATCCAGGGTTGGGTTACCAATCAAGGTAAGTGACCTATAGAACTTACATAATGAATAGTGTTTGAACCCTTAACATATGCCCTAGCCGAAGGAAGGAAGTATTAAGATCATGTTCGCATAGTATTGCTCTTAGATCCCAAGGGGAAGAGCAAATATACGATGGAAATGTTATATCATCTATTCTTGCATTGGTAGGAAAGAATGCAATTGGTTTTGTTGGTTGATCGAACAATATCCTAAATGCTTTTACATTCAACTGGTTGTTAGTTGTTGTTTGGATGATTATTCCAAGTGCTTGTGATTTATGATAAATGCATGGCAAGGGTCTGTGATGACAAGTCGCCATGGGAATAAAGGAATGTTTTCTTGGAAAATGATATTAGGCTGAATGCCTTGTTTGTGCTTGATTCTTAAAGGATTTAATTAAGGAAGGATATATTGTACGGGTGGATCACCTCCATGGTCGTACCGCGTATTAACCCGAGAGGGCACTGCTCGATTCATGGGCCGAAGGTCGAATGGTGAAAAGGCCAACCACGGGAATGATGTTTCACTCCTAGACAGCTTGCGGGTCAGTTGGAGCTCTGGACACCCCTTGCTAGGTCTAGAATGGAGTTGAAGACCTCCGTGGCCCCCAACATCTGGGCATGTTGGGAGATCCTATTCTAGATAAAGGATTGAGTTTGTGGTGCCATGTGAATTGGACCAGTTACTTCTGCAGGGCAGAAGGGATACTTCTGTTGGATAGAAGCGAAACATAATTTCTCCTGTATGGGCGGGAGACAAAGATTAACTTGAAGATAAGTTAAGGAACTTGTTTGAACTTGTTTGTCAATAGATAGCTTTGCTCTGTTTTCGTGTCTGTGCTATAAGTTATGCGAACGAACCCTGTTCCCTAAAAGGCTTAATTAATGAAGCTGACTTTAAGTGTCACACATAAATGTGGTAGGACCTAATTAGAAAACTAAAGCTATTAAGGGAAGCGGGTGGGCGAAACCCCCGACAGGTCCGTCCTACGGCAGGGTGGTCCCAGAGAACTGGGAGGCTTCTCACAAGGTTTACCGTCTTCGACCTTAGAAATTGTTAGGATAGAACCCGATTTATGCCGTTTTAGGGGACCGGAATGGGACTATGCCCTATGGGCAGAGAGGTTGAGCAACGCATCCCTCTCGTTTCCCATTCTCTTTGAACCAAGTGCGGCATGGATCTGCTTCGGATTGGGTATCTCTGCGTAAAGTAGGATGTCCAAAACCCGACGCTAGAATGCTAATAGGAGACCTTGACAACTAGGAACCCGAATTTCAGGTCGATCCTAGTGGGTTCGGTTGTGAACATTCCGTTGCGAGGCGGATTCGGGAAACCCTAGGCGACAAAACTTGAAACATTCCCTGGGAGTGCCGAGCAGCGACGCTTAGATTCGTTTCTTGATAGACCGCTAAAAGAGTGCCTGGAAAGCCGATGGGCGGGCACCTCACATGTTAGGAGGTAGATCTAGGGGACGTGTAGTCATCTAACTTCATATGTTTGAAATAGAGTATAGATAGTGATGGCTAAGACTAGATCCCTTGATGACTACCAACCACCCACCCTATGAATAGATAAGGAAAATTGCAGATTCCATCATCTCCACATTAAGACTAGTGGGAGAAAGCTATAAGATAACTAAATCAATATGGAAATACTCACATGGTAGCTTGTTCCACAACCGTTGCTATGTCCTTAATGATCACCTTTTCCATAGCTTCAAAGTTTGTTCTCTCTTGACCTTTGCTGTTACCTCTCTCATCAAGACGTCTCTTTGTGCGTGACTCTCAGCCCATTGTATACAAGACCCCACGTCCTCTTGTTGCTACTAAAGCCCTTCTCCATCTCCATCTCCATCTGTATTGGCCTATCTAGGGTCCGCATGCCACACCTAGTTCCTTTCATTCTTACCCTTCCACTCTTGCCTTCATTGGGCTACCAAAAAATCTTCTTTGAGGGTGTATGTAGCCAAGTGGGTAGCCCAACCACCACAGACATTCCATGTATTATTGTATGCTAATCTCTCACTCCTTCCATGATTCTAGATACATACCTACTGGCACCTCTATGTTTTCCCAGATCAACATGAGCTTTGGCATATCTAGAAGTCCATTAATCTCCTCACCCACCCACTTGCCTCATGTAACTAATCATGACACATTCTCTACATATAGCAAACCATTTTACAAAAAAGTAACTTTCTTGTACACTACTCTCATTGACAATTACTACAACCATGGTTGCTTTTATGCAAGGCTCGATTATGTTCATGTCCTTGAAAAAGCTATGGAATGCCTTGTTGTCCATGTGTTTTGTCTAGGTATCTCTCCAATATTTGTTCAAGTCCATCGGAAAATCCATAGTAGCTACATGCAACTCCTCTGTATGGCCCTTGCATGCCTCCAACAAATACTCCCAATATATTTTCTTTTGAATGTATGTGAGAATCCTCTTGTTACCTTTGAACTTAGCTTGAATTGCGGTATCTCGAGTGTTCCTAGTGGTGAGCATATGCACAATATTGTTTTTCCTATAATCTTTGAAAAGTAGTTCTATTTCCTAGGCCATTGCTAGGAAATTCAAGAGCACAAAAAATTATATAGTCTACCTTGCATGGTTGAGCTTTGACATTGCAAGAATATAAAGCTTTCCTTTAATATTTATACCATACTCTTCTTCATCATATGAGAACAATAACTAGAAGAATCTATCTCCATTTTTTGTGATTGCAATGTCAAGCCTCTTGTATGCTCTATCCCAGAACTAGATCTTGATGTGACATAGGGCCTTGTCATATTTGACATGGTATTCCACATCACTAAATTGTGCCCTATCTAGATCAACAATTACCACCTGCATAGCTTTTGTGAATTGATTTTGTAGTTCATAGCTAAAGGTCAATTATCACATATTGTGTATGGCAACATAAAGATTGGCAAGAGAGAACCATGGACCTCTCATACAAGCTATCTCAGCATCGTAGCTAGAGCAATGTATCATGGGGCTGGGGTATATTTTTCCTTTGCCATGTCATATTCTACTCACTTATGAAATTGTCTTACAAAATTCCCATAATGGATGTCTTGTCTTCCATCCTAAACTTCTAAAAATAAAAGAACTCTTGAGAAAGTGTTTGAGTGACATTGGTCAATGCTATATTGTGATGGAGTAGACTTAGAGCTCAACCATATATAGAATACCAAACCAAAGATATAAGAATATACAATCATGAATCATACTTATTATGGGCATGCATACCATTAGTAGCTTGCCCCCTCTCTCTTTCCTAACCTTAAGAAACTAACATCTCATTTTGATATGGCAAGTTGCCATATGGGACCATCAAGTAGAGTAAAGGTGTGGTTATGGTGCACATTATGTATGTACAAATGCTAAAAAACCTAGTGCAAGCTACATATCTTTCATGAATGTGGCTATACCATACCTTCAATTGGTGGTTCCCATCCCCAATGATGAATTTCCTATTCTTCAAGTCCTCCCACTCCATGCCATCAAGGTCATATTTGAGCTCCTCACTCTTCATTGCCCAAACTAGCCCCCATTCTTGTAGATCAACATTTGTCACATGCATGACCTTATCAAAACCATGGCATATGAAAAATACAAGGAAGGGTTTGTAGGTAGTCTTATAGGCATATTTGTTGGACACATATTTGAAATTCTCAATTGTACCCATAATATTTATGGCCTCGTTTGGTACCAATTTGCACAATGGCACCAATGGAGGCTTTGCTGACAATAAATGTATTGATCACATTCTATAATATGTTAACTCTAGTTCTTTTCCAATTAGCCAATCATGTTGTGGTGCGGGGACCATGATCTCTGAGTCTCTATTGCATGACATGGATTTGCATCCTCCTAATAAGCAATAGTTCTAGATGTGTTCATTGATGGGGGCCTTGGTGATTAATGTGCAATGGAATGTGTGTCCATTATAGGCTCCTATGACATCAAGTGTGACTTGAGGGACACTCTACCTCTTGGAGCTCTAGGAGTGGCCTCCTCTCTCATTGCACATCAAACTATCATGGATCATAACCCATGATCCCACGAAGCCAAACCACTGTCTTCTTTTTGGGAAATTATGCGGGCCATGGAAAACTTGAAAATTACGACCTACACAAAGGATGAATGTAGAGTACTACAGAGAAACCACACATGTGATATGCCATAATCTCTTTAACTATCTGATGTGAATGAATTCGCTACCCAATATTTGTAAACAATGGATTGCCCACACAAATCAATGAGACTATGCCAATGTGTCACAAACATAGAAGGCTCTCGTTGGTTGAATGCATGGCCTCATAATACAAGCACCATAGTGATTATGGTTGGTTCTTGCCACCCCCTACCTTGCACATAAAACATCACAAACATACACTGCATGCATCCTTGCAGTAGTCCTCAATTAAGTCAAATGGTTGAGATGTAGCATAGACGAGATGTTGTCATCTGTAAGAAGCTGGGAATAAGGATTTAGTGTAAATAACATTGATATTATACCATGTCACACTGACATTGGTATAAAAGGAGAGGACATGTAAATTTTCACATCTTTTTGACACATTGATACAATTACAGTCTTTCTCTCCCATCTTGCTCACAGCTTCTATGGCTTCTCCCTCTTTCCTGTCTTTCTCTCTCTAAATCTAGTCTTTCTCTCTCCTCGTCACTCTTCTTCTCTCTCTTCCTACAGTCTTTCTCTCTCTTCTATAGTCTTCTCTCTCCTCTTTCTCTCTCCCTAGTTCTCTCTCTGACAAGTGGTATCAAAGCATTGGTCTTTGATCCATTCTTTTCTTCTATTTTCAGTCCTATTTTCCTTTATCAAAATCAATTTCAGACAAAAATTGTACAAGATAGTGACTAGTGGACTGCTGCAGATCATCTACAATTAGTAAGAGACTACATCTGGAGATATCCAAGGTCAGATATGGCAGAGGATGGCTTAAATGATAGGTCGTCATCAAATTTTATGCAAAATTGGAGGTAATTAGGGTAAAGAAGAGTTAACCGGGCTTAGTTTGGGAACAAACTATGGTTACTTTGAAAAGAGGGAGTTCTTTTTCCCCTTTCATGGAGTTTCCTGTAGGTTTCATGGAAGTTCAGCATCAAGATCTGCTCATATCTCTCAAACCTCTGATCTTCTTGACCAAGAACCTCCTGGAATAGATCCCTCGCTTCATTACCTTCAAAATGAGCACAAGATTGCTTCAGTTGGGCTCAACTATGGAGCCAGGAACAGCCCCGAAAATTGTGGCGCAATTTTCGGGCTGATTCCAGCCTACTCTCTGCTGTGGATGCTTCCTCTTCAGCCTTTGGCACTCTCCCTGATCCTTGGCAAGTATAAATCATCAGTTAAATGGAAACATTCAGCCCCATTCAAGGTTCTTCAGCCTCTTCGTAAACCCTAGGTGAACAGTCTATGGCAGCCATGAAAGCTTCAACTCGAGCTTTCATTTTTCAACAATTTCTTGAAGATTCTTCATCCTTTTAGCCTGTGGGATCATCTCAGCAAGGATTCTTCAACAAATTGCAAGGATTAAGCAGAAACGGTCAAAGATTGAAGCTCAAGAGCTTCCATGGAGCAAAATTTGGGGGAAACGGGTTTAATGCCTCAATTTTAAGCATTTGAAGCTTCAAGATTGTTCTTAAGTACTGAATACACAAGCCTTGGGGATTATTTTACCAACATTGGACAACTGGAGGCTCTATCAAGCATATGAAGATTGATCAAGTCATCATCAACCATGTCAAAGGTACTCTTCTTCAATTCTTAATCTCTCTCATTAGTCCAATTACTGAGCTTAATCCATTTGATTGAGAGATTAAAGAATTGAATAATATCCATAAAATTTCAGCCAACCTTTGCTTGAATCAATCCATTCATGAATGCAATGCTTGCTTTATGCATACTAGTTCCAATCAGTGAATTAGAGGCTTCAATCTGAAATTTCCAGCATAACAATTGAATCCCATTGATTGATGAACTTGTTTACTCTAATCCATTGATTGGCTGAATTTCTTTTACCCTAAATTAAAATATTGTAAAAGGGTAAGTACTAGCAATCAGTGAGTCACTGAATTGCATTGGTAAGACCCTTCTCCTATCCAAACTTTCAAGATTCCATTCAATTGCATCTCATGAAAGGCTGAATGAATATTTCAGAAATGCATATCATGCTGATTGATTAGATTAATAGCTACTATTATGTTGATATACCCACCGAGAAAAAAGGTGGATGCCGGGGGAGATAGTGGGACAAAAGAGAGGTGACCCTCCCTCACTATCAAAGATCCCGAAGGGGTGCAACCAACCAACCTGGGGGGAACTTTGCCCACCTCCCGGTGATTTGGAGCCCGTGTAGGGAGCCTGTCATGCCGTTTTATCCCTCACATAGTTAAAACGAGTGGAGAATTGAAGATTGAAGACTTCCCAAAGGCTCAAGTACCTATAGGTCCAAAATAGGATAAAATAGAGAATTTACAGGGTACTTACAGGGTACTTACAGGTGGTTATAGGTACACCCTTCATTACTGAAGTACAGGTGCAAGTACTACAGGGTACCCACAGGTCCTATACAGCCTTTTACATGGTTTGGTAACCATTTGGGGTTACTATCTTGCATTGCGGGGTCAAAACAGGGCACTTACAGGTTTAGACAGGGTGCACAGGCCTGGACAGTTCAGACTCAGAAATCCAGCTACATAATTTTCTGTCCTAAATTTGTTATAGTGTGCTATAGCTCATCTCGAAGAGGGCATTCTTAGCTTCGATTTGAACTAAAAAGTTCTGAAATTGGAGTTCCCTAGCAAAAGTTATAGCCATTTTTCTGACAGGGGGTATTGCAGGACTGCACTATTATGGCAGTACATAAGGGTAAAAATAAGGTCCAGGAAGATTATGCTCAGCAAATCAGGGATTCCATGTTGGATAATACACCTCAAGAGAGCTGTGAAGAGCTTTAAAAAAAAGGAGAAGTTAGTATACTTAATAATACTTTGTGTGTCCATGAACAAAGACATAGGGAACGACATGAGCCCATCTTATGAAGAATAGAGCAAATGGTCTTGTGTATTGATCAAATGACGTCTTCCATTGAGAAGTTGGTGGATTCAACGACTCAAAAAAAGGCTTCTATTGATAAGTTAGTGGAATCTAATGCTCAAATTATGGCACAATTATATTAATGGATGCAAATGCAAATGGGACCAAAAGAAACTAAGGAGAAAGCTTGTTCAAATAGTGACCCTTCAGTCCCACTTTAGCCATCTAACCAAAATGGTCATGGACAGGGGATTATTGGAAGAAGAGGCATTCCAAATAGCCAGTAGGAGAGGCTTCACAGCGGCATGATGACTATTTGGGCAGTTTGAATGGAGCTAATTCTCAAGCTTTTGGGTTGAATACTCAAATTTCTAGGGGTTCTCTACCAACACGAAGATTACATAATAATTCTCAGCCACCTGTTGGAAGATTTCCGTCTCAATTTGGAGGTTCCATACATGATAACCATGATCAGTCTATTTTGGGACAGCAACCATTTCATGAAAGAGAGCTAAAGGACAAAATTGTTCTAGCCAAATTTAATGGTCAGTCATCTTCACCATCTGATTTAGAGGAGTGGACCTCTAAGATGGAGTCCTACTTTAACATATTCCCTAAAACTGATGACATGAAGTTTCATTTCGCTTCCTTGCATTTGGAGGGATTTGCCCATACTTGGTGGAGGTATATTAAAAAAGAAAACATACTTATAGAGAATTGGGAAGCTTTCAAGGCACTTATGACTGAAGTATTTGTTTCTCCTCTTGAGAAAGAGAAATTAGCACAGAGATGGTATGGTTTGGAACAAAGGGGCCTAAATGTAAGAGAGTACACTAACCAATTCCTCAACCTAACCATGTATATGGAATGCATCAGTGATGAGGCTAAGCTTCATAAGTATATGTATGGTTTAGAGCCATCTTTATCAGCTGATGTTATGGCACAGAATCCTACTTCCCTCTTTAAGGCTATTGAGCTTGCGGAGCGCTATGGAAGAAAGTATGGAAGAGAAACTTCATTTCAGTAGCCTGGTTTTGGACAGCCAAGGACTGTTTTTAAGTAGGGGCAAGTTGGTAACACTTATGGCAGCAATCATGTGCCAAATGGGAGCTTACGGATACAGCTCACAAATATTTGTTTTGCATCTGAATAAAGAAACACAGGATCAGCCCAATAATTCAACAAACCATCCAGCCTTGACAACTCTTCTTGAGGAGTATAGAGATCTGTTTGAGGTACCTACTTCATTGCCTCCTAAGAGAGCAGTAGATCACCCCATTGACTTGGAGCCCAACTCAAAGACAATCAATAAGCCACCTTATAGATTATCAAAGTGTGAACGAGAGGAAGTAGCCAAGCAAATCAAGGAACTTCTTGAGATGGGAATCATTGAATCAAGTTCTTTACTTTATGCATCCCCAGTCCTGTTAATAAAAAAGAAAGATGGATCTTTCAGAATGTGCATTGGCTATAGGGATCTTAATAAGATCACATTGAAGAACATGTATCCTATACCCAGGATTGATGATTTGCTTGATGAGCTTAAGGGGGCTCAATTTTTTACAAAGATTGACTTGAGGCCAGTATATCATCAAATCCGCATGCGAGAGGGTGATGAAGTCAAGACTGCTTTCAGGATTGATCGTGGGCTCTATCATTTCTTAGTGATGCCATTTGGGCTTACAAATGCTCCAGCTACCTTTCAAAGCTTGATGAATAATATTTTACAACCTTTCCTCTTTCAATTTGTCTTGGTGTTCTTTGATGGCATTCTGATCTACAGCAAGACTTTACAGGACCATTTGGTACATATAAGGAAGGTTTTTGATATATTGAGACATCATAGGATTTTTGCTAAGGAGAAGAAGTGTTCTTTCATGCAGACTGAAGTGGAATACTTGGGACATATTGCCAGTGAAAAAGGAATATAGGCTGATTCCAAGAAGGTGCAATGTATAAAAGATTGGCCAACGCCTACTACTACTATCTCTCTTAGAGGATTCCTTGGTTTATCTTCATTCTATTGCCAATTTATTAAGCATTATGCGGCAATTGCAGCTCCTTTGACTGATAGGTTGAAGAAGGAGGCTTTCTTTTGGGATGCTCTTGCAGATAGCAGCTTCAACCAGTTAAAGGAACTCCTTACCTCTGCTCCTATCTTAGTATGCCCGGACTTTTCCAAAGAATTTACTATATAGTGTGATGCTAGTGGTCGTGGCATTGGGGCTGTTTTGCTTCAGGAGCATGGAATAATTGCATTTGAGAGCCGTAAGACTACAGATAAAGAAATGGCCATGAATGTTTATGACCAGGAGATGTTGGCTATCTTGCATGCAATCAAGCAGTGGCACCATTACTTATATGGCAGCCGATTCAGAGTACATAGTGATCACAGGGTACTTAAGTATTTCCATACTCAGTCCAATCTTACTCCAAAGCAACGTCGTTGGGTAGCTACATTACAGAATTATGATTTTGACATCACTCATACAAGGGGCAAAGATAACATAGTGGGTTGATTCTCTTTCTCATATGTGGGCCTGTAAAGTCTCAGCTATGACAGAATTGCATAATGACTGGATTGAAGAATTATAGGAGGCTTATCTTTTAGATAAGGAATTCAGCCATATTTTTTAGAAATTACAGCAAGGTCTTATGGAAGAAAACTCGTATTACCAGCTTGAAAATGGCCTTATTTGGTTGAAAGGTAAGATTGTAAATCCTTCTACTTCTTCTTTTACGCGGAAAATTATGGAGGAGCTACATTCTTTGCCTCTAGCTAGACATTTAGGAGTTTTCAAGACCTATGACAGGATCAGTAAAAGTTTCTATTGGAAAGGACTGTGGAAAGATGTCAAGGACTTTGTTATGAAGTGTATGCCTTGTCAGCAAAATAAGGACAACACCCATAAGCCAGGAGGTTTGTTATAGCCATTACCTATTCCTACTGGTAAATGGACTCATATTACTATGGATTTCATTACTGGCTTACCTAGTACCAAGAAGGGATGGAATAGTATTTATGTGGTGGTAGACAGACTCACCAAGGCAGCCTATTTTATTCCAACCAAGATTTAGTTTACTGCTTCTCAAGTGGCCAGTCAGTTTATAGAGCAGATTTTTAGACTACATGGATTACCATAGGTGATTGTCCATGATAGAGACTCAAAGTTTATGAGTAAATTTTGACAGGCGGTATTTACATCTATGGGCACTAAATTGGCTCCATCTACGGCTTATCATCCTCAAACTGATGGACAGACAGAAAGAGTCAATAAATGGTTGACTTATCTTCACCATTTTTGCTATGATGTCCAAACCTCATGGGATTCTTGGTTACACTTGGCTGAGTTTGCTTATAACAATTCTACTCATGCTAGTATAGGAGTTTCACCCTTTGAGGCTTTGTATGGTTACAAGGTGCCCTTACCCACAGTCATCTTTAATGAAAAGATCAATCCTCATGGGAAGGAAGAGTTGGAAAGAATACAGACCCTTCTTCAGCAATGTAAGGTGAATCTAAGGAAGGCTCAAGATCAAATGAAGATGTATGCTGATGAGAAGAGGAGGCCTTTAGAGTTCCAGGAAGGAGAGTTGGTTTTATTGAAGGTGCCCAAGTCCAAGTACTCTACATTAAAAGATGGATCTAGTAATAAGCTTGCACACAGGTTTTATGGCCCTTACCGAATCCTTAAGCGAATTGGAGATTTGGCATACAGACTTGAGCTTCCCTTTTCCACAAAGATTCATAATGTCTTCCATGTTAGTCAGCTCAAGTCCTTTTATGGTGATCCAGGATATAGTTGATGAGCTGCCACCTATTGATGAAGACGGTCTTATTCAGTACATCCCAGAGGCTGTTATAGGTCAGTGTGAGAAGAAGCTTTGATCTCATTCTATTGTGGAATATTTGATCAAATGGAGAGGTTTACCACCTGAAGAAGCTTCTTGGAGACCTGATTCTATATTGGATGAGTTTCCTTTATTGAAGGATACATTGGTGGCTGAAGCCTATTGCTTATGGAGCTAGTGATGATGCAGATAGGTTCAGGATAGCACGCTGTTTAAGAACAGTTTTTAACGTGCCTAATTTTCAGAATTAAGCTATTTACATGGGCTTAAAGTACTCTTCAAGAGCTTCGTTTTGATATATGGTACGTCTCATTTGGACACTTCTACTAGAAGTTATGGCAGAATTGGTCCAGCAAGGTCTGTTTACACAGCAAGCTGTCTACTTTGTTTTGAGATTATTTGTTGCAGACTTTATGGCTCCATATGCTTTTGAAGTACTCCAAATCATATATATAGCTGAGGCTTACTTCTGTTCTTCAATTTCAGTTCATGTAGTTGGTCATACTTCATTCATTCCCCATTTGTAAAGCTGTAAAAAACAAAGTAGTACTCTGTTCTATCCATCTTTTTCTAGTTTTTTCCCAGGTTTGTTTTTGAGGGCAAAAACTTTTAGGAATGGATGGATTGTAAGAAGTTGGGAATAAGGATTTAGTGTAAATAACATTGATATTATGCCATGTCACACTGACATTGGTATAAAAGGAGAGGACATGTAATTTTTCACGTCTTTTTGACACATTAATACTGGCTACCCCAAACATGTGCAATGGATATCAACGGTGGATGTTCAATTTCTAGATTGGATGCCCAATTTAGCAACATATTTGGGTGATTGAAAGTTTATTAAGAAAGAAGGCCCTTATAAATTTTCTGGTCCATGTGAGATTATTCCCAACATGAGAAACATAAAATCTCTTTAAAGAATTTGTGTAGATCGCATTTGTTTGGTAGTCTACAAAGTTTTTGTTTGGAGATGCCACCTACCATTATAGACATAGTGGAAGAGAAAAATGGAAAAATTCATAATCTTTATTTTTTGGAATGTATTATATTGGAACCAAGAACTAGGTTTTGGAATGTCTTCCTAAACTAGTGAGCCATCTTAAGGATTTGACCTAAAATGAAATAGCTAGATCTAGATTTCAAAGCACTAAACTTGAGTTATTCCCATATTGAGTACCTCAAGCTATAAATCCTTAGACTATACCTAGCCCGAGCCTAGATCATTGAAACTGAGTCAAGAAATCCTTGGACTACCTTGTGAGCCAACTTTGCAACCAACTTGCCAACCTAAAAGCTCAAGATTTGAAGCAGATTTGTGTAAATGCCATTTTTTTTCTCTAATAAAGAACTTGAGAAACTTCCACATTGAATATCTTGATGATAAGCACAAATTCTTGCATCAACTTCTTGGGCTCACAATTCCATTCCCTTGTATGTCATGTATACATATTGTTAAAATATGCGAGATCTAGAGCATGGCAGATGCGGAAGCTATGGAGGTTGAAAGAGGAAGAAGAGACTCATGAAGACATTGACCCTGACAAAGACAAATTGTCACACAAGTGAATTAGGTTCCAAGATTGAGACTTGGACTCATAAACACAATCTTGTGTGTGGACAATTGTTAGTGACATAGACACTTTACTAGAAAGAAAATAGTACTATCATTGCATTAGAAAAAGAGTGTAAGTACAATGCTTTATAGGAATTGAGTGGTGGAACTTTCTCCTATTGTGCATATGGGATTTTGTCCTGAGCCCTCACTACTCCTTACAAAGGGACAGAAGTAGGTGTGATTGCAAATATCTCAACACCCCTCCTCAATCACAACCAGAAGTATAAAGTTTGTAGAGGCTTTAGTGAGAGCAACTCGTGCGAAGTGTGGGCACACCATAAACATGGAAAAACTCTCGAGGCTATCATAGAAAGGCTAAGTGTGGGTACCACAAACATGATGGACATCGAGAGGCTATAGCAAGGGCCTCACAAAGTGTACAGAGGATGTAGTACAAGGCTACATGAGGAGTTTATAAGTTTATGTCCAAAGCATTAGGGCTAGGAAATACAAAGCTAAAAAGGTCTGTCGGAGTAGAAGGACTAATGAGGTTTGTCCTTCTCTTTGTGGTCTTCTTCTTCTTCTTCTTCCTTTGCTCGTTTTCTTCTTCTTCTCTGACTCCAACTAGATAGGCCTTTTGGGACATTTTTTTGGCGTGGCAGAACTTCTCGGTGTGTCTGGTCCTTTTGTGCAGAAGTCACAGAAGAGCTGATCCCTCTTGCCTTTGTACCTGTTGCCAACATATAATGCATGTTCATCTCTAGAGGTGCTTAGTTCTTCCTTAGTTTTTAGCTTCTTTGCCTCTTCTAACAGTGTGATGCTTGGATATCAACAAGTTCGGGGTTTGGCATATTGATTAGGGTTGTTGATACATTATTATATTCAGGAGGCAAGCTTTTAAGTTGAACACTGATGCAAACATCTTCTTCCATTTTAATGTTGATTCCTACAAGTTGGGTTAGAAGTCCTTCCATGTAATTTAGATGTGTGGCAAGTGATGTGATGGACTTCATTTCAAGCCTGAAAAACTCAATTAAGAGACCATACTTTGATGATTTAGACTGTGCACCAAAAAAAGTGTCAAGTCTCTTCCATGTATATTGTGAAGTGTTAGAATTATCCACATGGTGGATATAGCTGTCATCTAGCTCTAGTTTGATAATGGCATGAGCCTTATCATCGTTCTTTTGCCAAGTGACTGCAAGGTCTGCATCATGAGGCTTCTTTTCTTTTCCAGTAGTAATGACCTAGAGGCCCTTCTTCATCAGGATGAGTTTGATGTGGGTTTGCTAGGTGTGAAACTCGACTCCTTTGAAGCGAGCAGTTGGAGAGTCTTTTTCCATGTTAGAAGATTGGAGCAACAACAAATAACACTAAATTTCAATAGAGTAGAAGAGTTGAGCACGAGCGCCAAGAAGCACTAGGTGAGTGTCAAGGGACACTATGTTTGTAGCTTCTTCCTTGAATCTTCAACCTTTCAATCCTTCAAGATATTTCAAAACTAATTCTTCATAATTTCCATTGAGAATCAATCTTGAAACACTAAATATTTTCAGCAATAGAGTTGAATTTTAATGTGTCAAAAAATGCAAACAATGGTAGTGTGAAAACACACTATGTAGGTACCAAGCTTGAAGATGTTCAGCTTAAATGTCTTGTTGCTTGCTTTAAGTCTACAAGATTTCCCTTCCTTATTGATTTGTTGGTTTGGTTAGGTAGTAGTCTTGAGTGGCAGGAGCTCCAGTTAGCTTGAGAAAGTGTAAAGGATGAAATTTGGAGCTTTGGCTATGGAATCTGGATTAGGGTTCTGACCCAGGCTTGGTTTTTTGCATAGTGTGCATTGTTTACTCAATCATTCCAAGAAATTTTTATATGAGATTGAAGCTTGATTAATGGGCCTCAAAAACCCTATGGAGTTGGGCAAGATCGCGCTACACACATAGAGAGAAATAACGGCCGATCTCAGGATTGCGCCTATTTCAGGAACATCGACCTCATTTTTGTGCAATGTTGAGTCGAATCATCACCAACGTTGGAGCATGACATGCCATCAAGATGCGCCTGAAGTTGAGGAAGATTTCCCTAGAAGAAATCATGATGAATGGTGGCCTCTAGTGTGAGATTCAAAGGCTCCAAGATGACTATGTACTGCTTGGCTATGGAGACCACAAGATAGATCTGAGAAAAATGACAATGCTGAGTAGTGGATAGGGCAATGCCAAGTTTTGAGGTGATACAGAGAAGTGCCTTCAGTAGATGAACAATCTTCTAGAAGAGAGCTCCTAATGATACAGCCTATAAAGAGAGATATGAAAGCTCCAAGGAGGCAAGGTCCTGTCTGGCTATGGTTGCCATGAGGTGACTGTGAGATTCAAGTGAGGAATGGAGGTCATGCACTCAACTTGAGCTAGACTGAGATGAAGAGAAGCTGAGAGGAGTGAAAAGAGAGTTGGACCATGCTTAATTGAGCTCTGATACCATGTTAAAATATACAAGATTTAGAGCATGGCAAATGTGGAAGCTATGGAGGTTGAAAGAGAAAGAAGAGGCTCATGAAGACATCGACCCTGACAAAGACAAATTTCCACACAAGTGAATTAGGTTCCAAGATTGAGACTTGGACTCATAAACACAATCTTGTATGTGGATAGTGACATAGACACTTTACTGAAAAGAAAAGAGTACTATCATTTCATTAGAAAAAGAGTGCAAGTACAATGCTTTATAGGAATTGAGTGGTGGAACTTTCTTCTACTGTGCATATGGGATTCTGTCCTAAGCCCTCACTGCTCCTTCAAAGGGACTAAAGTAGGTGTGATTGCAAATATCTTAACACATATCATGAGTTACTTGGATGAAAAAACACCTCCTTAAGATTTTTCCAAAGCAAAACCCATAGATAGAATTAGTAAAGACATTCAAGCTTAACAAGAATCTTGACATTTGACTAAAGATTGAAAATGAGGGAATCATCTTGGCATGGTAAGTGCAATCTTTCCAAAGTATAAATATCCAAAGGATCTATCCTTGAGTTTTGGCATACATTGTTCAAATCTTGTCAATCAAAAGCAAGTGCCAACCCTTGTGCTAGAAGTGGAATGAAATTAACCATTATTTTTGACAATCAAATTCAAGATTCACATTCAATACTTTGATGGAGTACCTTTAGTTTGTACTTTGAGGCCAAACTTTAATAGTTGAAAGGTATTGACCTTGGACTTTATTAGTCACATACCAAGCCACTTCAAATTTTTGACTTGTACCATTGCCAAAGTTCAATAATTTTAGGGTTTAACCCCCCTTCCTAGATTCCATAAACCATTCTTTGAAAGAAATCATGTTTGCATCAAAATCATAAACTCAAAATACTTCTCTTAGAATACCCACCATCTACACCATCTTAGACAATAGTTCAACACCTTGGACACTAGTATACCATCTTTTATTTTCCAAAATCAACTAGTGTTATTGACTTGGTTACCTCTAGGTATTCCTACAACATAAAAAAACATCAACCTGTGTTTTTGAACAAATACAAGTACTAGTACAACACATAATGACCATAGGAGGGGCACTTTCATGAGCGTGTTTGTGGTTCATGCTAGTGAAGACCCTAAAAAGGCTCATGAAGGTGCCCCCTAGGGAGAACTACTCAAGCAATGGGAAAGGGAAGGCATCCTTCAAAATTTTTTACTATTGGGTTAATTGTTTAAACTTCTAGCTTTTGAAAGTGGAAGAACATGGTGCAATTTTGAAGGCACGTAGTGGTGCTTGTTAAAGAATATGATGATTCAATTGATACAATATACTAAAAGATTAGATCCATTGGAATAAGCCATTCAAATGCCTAATAACCTTGTCCTTTTAAACTAGAGAGATAGAAGTGAAAAATGCTTTGCAAGTTCAATTAATGAATAGGTCAAATGACAAAACAAGGTTCTCAAGGCACCCAAATATTCAATAACTCTCCCTTCTTGTGCAACAAATGTAATTGAATAATGGATCTCTAAATGCAAGCAATGTTTTAGAATTTTGTAACTTAATAGATGGTGACGTATCATTACTATTTCTAGCATCCTTAAAAACCACAAAATGTGACAATGTTGATGAAGCACATGACTACATTATTAACAATATTGGTGAAGCACACAATGGCAAGGAGCATGTTCATGAGTCTATATGTGGCTTGCACTAGACATGCCTATGGAGGTGTGTGTCCATGGCCAACAACATATGCATACATATGCCTGGAATTAACTTGTGACTCAACATTGCTTTTATCCTTGCTAGTTGCTATTGCACACATGACAAATATTGATTCATAGACTACTAGAGTGTTGACTGTGCCTATTGACCATTATCACAAATTGTGATGTAGCCAACCAACTAATTTACTACAAACTATGGTAAACATTAGTGGCCATGGAGGGGCACCTCCAAAACGTAGCTAGCATGGACCACAAATCCGCTCATGGAGGTGCCTCTACATGGCCACTATACATTAATACATCATATAAATTGGAACGATGGCCTTTGTAAAAGAGAAAACAAGAAACTCCATGCTCCAAATTGTAGATTATTGTATCATATGGCCAAGCTAGGATTGACAAGTGAAATCGACAATGGTGGTAAATACTTCAAGTACATGCTAATTTCAAGATGAAATCAACAATGGTGGTAAATACTTCAAGTACATGCTAATTTCAAGATGGATTGAAGCACCGATGATGTTTGATTATGAAGCAAGAATAGTAAGAGGAAAAAAAAGTTATAGGAGGAAGATGCAAAAGGGAGCTTTTTGAGGTGGGAAAACCTTGGCAAGTATTTATAGAAAGGTGCAAGAAGCACCACATTGATGCTATTCTTGCTACTTTGGTTGATGCTTGGAACCATAGTTGATTCAAAAACACATAATAGATGATGCTCTTATCACAAAAAGCATCAATAGATGATGTCCCAACTTCAAAGAACGAAGATGAAAAGGGGCGAAAAATGCATGATCTCCACACACACACACACACACACACACACACACACACACACACACACACACACACACACACACACACACACACACACACACACACACACACACACACACAACCATATGTAGGGAGGAGAGAGGAAGGAGGGTGATACACATGAGGCAAATGGCTACATTTTAGGGACCAACAAGACTTGGGATAGTACCATTGCTCAAGGGTAAGAAAGCTATTGGCTGTAAGTGGATCTTTAATCTAAAGCATAATGCAAATGGTTCTATTAGTAGGTATAAGGCATTCTAGTTATAAAAGGCTATGTGCAAAGGTATGCCAAAGACTATGAAAAGGGGCATTTAGTCCAATCGATCAGATGACAATTGTTAGATGTGTGATTGCTTTGACAATAGCTAAAGGTTGGAGTTTGCAGCAGATGGATGTGAAGAAAATTTCTTAGATGGTGATTTTCAAGAAGATGTCTGTAGGGAGTAGCCATTAGGTTGTAAGAATTAAGAGCATCATGTATAAAATTACATGACAAAGCATATAGAACATGAGCAAGGAGTATAGAATATACAACACAAATGAGAAGAATAGTAACTTCTTTAATTCCAAACAAACCGATACAAAGATGGCTCTATTGTCATGTGCCTACCTAACAATTCCCTGGTAGCACATTTTAGTGGTCCATCGGGGAACTATCCTAGACAGCTTCACCTGACACTTGTGAGAATGCATGGGTTCTATCATCTAGGTTTCCCAAAGTCCACCCCGTAATGGAAGGTATTGGCCATCCCCACGAGGACCAACTTGCAAGGTCGGGGTCCTAATTTGACAACTGAGGTCTCGATGCATCAGTTAGATCCATTGGAGGTGTCCCACACAAGAACTTCTCGTCCGACTGGAGCGATTGTAATTACCCTTGGTTCATGGAGTGCAATGCTTTTCTCCAGCAAATGGTTCGGATATAGGGAACCTTAACGTAGTTTTGGCACAACCGCCGCACCTTTTCCCTAAGATAATTATAGGTTTTAAGACCTGACTCTAAGTAGGTAAATGCTTAGCTCTACCTAATTTATCATAACTAAAATTTCATTCAATCTCTTGAGAGAAGCTCCCAGTACCCTGACCACCCATCCATAGGACGGATCCATTAGGGATCTCGCCCACTCGCTTCCCACAAATAGTTTTCTTTAGTTTTCTAATTACCTATCACATTAAGTTATGACATATGAAAGCAGCTTCATTAATTAACATGTTATCATAGGTTTCTTTGCATAATTTTATGACACAATACAAAGACAAATGAAACAATCTTGGTAAAACATATTTATTTATTATTTTGTAAAGTTATCTACAATGATTTTTTCATTTTGCCTACGTAGAAGATAAACCTCTGTTCATCGAAAAATCCCTTCTGTCTGTGTAGAAGAAAAGAAACCGTCCAAGATTTCCATCCCTAGTACCGGGGACTGTAGGATCCCATCCTGATTCGTATGAGGGGCAGTTCCTAGGAGCATCAAGAGATTTATGGCTAGAGCCCCTTGGCTCTCTTGCCTCCTCTTGCCTAACAGATTTCTCACCGAGTGACCTCTCGCCATCGGGGCCGGTCCAAAGCTCCTCGTGGTGGTACAAAATAATCCCGCTTGGAGCACGGTTCCGTGTCTAGCCGTGATGGGGGAGGCATAGCACGATCTTTTCTCTTATTATCTTGATTATATATTTACAATTAGATCTAATTACTGTAAGCACAATCAATCTTTCCTGTGCAACCATTAATGCATGCATAAATCAAAAGGAACATAAACAAGTGTTTTTAGCATAGAAAGTAGCCCCACCCAAATCCAGGGTTTCTCTTTTAAGGTCCCACCTTATTCTTAAGGTTTCGCTTCCTACTTGCAACTCTTTTTTGGGATCTGCAAGTTATTTTGTGAATTTGAAGTATGTTTTATCCTTATGAAAAATTTGGTATTTTTACCTAAAAGATAATATGGGCATTTATACTTATGGCAGGCAATTCATGTGCAGACCTGCCACCCTAACCCGCACTTAGCAGGATTTCAAATGCTTTTCCAAGTCTGTTTAGACTTTTAGAATTTGTATCGACAAATACTTATCAATGTCCAACAAGTCCTACAAACTTCCAATATTTATTTAATTTCCTGATACTGATAGTTTCAGGGTTGTCGAGTATTTTATAGTTGTTTTTGCTTCAACATTCTTGATATTTTAGGCAAGGTTTTCTCATTGACTCATACGTGGGTCAACTCATGATATTGACACTCTCACTAATATAATCATTAATATTAACATTGCATGTGTTTTCGGTAAGGAAAGTAAATTTTATTTTATTCTACTCATATTCTATGGTCTAATCGATGATGTTCGACCATTTGCCAAACTTTCAACATTATCTAGAAAGATCGATTTTCATTTAGCTATGTCCAAAGTACAATGCTGATTGTTTTTCTGAAAACTTTATTCTAGGCAATGCAATATGTGCAAATTTTCTTTCATATTTTAGACATCGAAGTATATAACTATGGACCTAATTTATATGCATCTAGTATATATTTTCCTATACAGTTTTTATGTTGATTTAATGCATTGATTATTTCATGATATTCTCTAAATGATTTTCTATAAATTATTATAAAACTCATATGCATCTGTTTATCATTAGCAAAATGAAATAGAGATAGTTAATTTCAAAGAAAAATTATAAAATATTTTCTTCTCTAACACCGTCTGTCATTTTTTAGTTATTATAATCACATGCGTCATTGATGAAATACAATAAATATCACGAAATAAACTATAATTAAGATATTTTATTAATGAAAGACATATAATCATTTTTTAAGTGAGATTCTTTTCACTGAATACTTAATTATTATATTACTTAGGCTATTTTCCTAAGCGAAAGTTCATATGCATTTTCTTTAGAATGTGTTTGTAATCGTTTAAAGCCAAAAATAGTAATACGATTATAAAACATTATTTTTTTCCAAACCGATGAGATGTTACCTCTCTAAGGTTTACTATAACAGGGGTTTTGTCAATTCCTACTGCGTCATTTTCTCCATCGGCCGCGTTCTTTGCTTCCCTTGCTTCAAATGGGCTTTTGAATTCTGCAGCCTCGCAGAGCCATGAATGTTAGACGAAATTGATGTGGTAGTTTAGGGAGAGTTGGTGTTCGTTTAAAAAAAAACACTAGCCTTTTGCTTAGTGATCTGGTTGTATAGGAGGAAGGCGTAATAGGAGTAGAGAGAATAGAAATGAGGTAGAGGAAGGGTATTTTTCTCCTTCAAGGCTCAAGCTACAGTGGAAAAGAGAAGTAGAGTAAATTTTCCATCATCAAGAGGTCTTCCTTCTTGCTTTCTTTGTGAAGAAGAGGGGGTGTATTTATAGGCATGAGGGGGAGCATGTAGTCACCTCATTCTTTTGGCTACTTGTCAAGAGCCAAGTAAGCTTGATAAAAAATTCATTTTGATTGGCTATGTGTCGGATGGTGGCATGGGGATGATTTTAAAATGCTTTCTCTCCTTCCAAGCGTAAAAAAGTCATGTTTTTTGGCCTATTTTTTCAAAAACTCATTTTTTTCTTCAAACGACTTCATTTGGTGGTTTTTGGCCAAGTTACCTCATGACTTATCTAGTTTATAAAGTCATGCTATACTCTTTGATACTTAACTTACTCAATATCATGCTTGTTCTTGTGTGTTATTTGTCTAAGGCTTTTGTGATTTGTCTTGTAGTTACAAAATCAATGCGATCTTTGACACATTAAATGGAATTGGAAATACTAAACCAAATATAATGCGGGAGAAAATATGATCAAGCTGTCGTAATATTATTTACGAGACGTCTTTGCTTTTTGTTGGCTGGGAACATTGAGGCGTCTTCTCGTGTCGGATTGTGGAATTGATTTAATGTAAGACTCGATATTAAGAAAATTACGTGCCGTCACTTATGTGATAACTCGATGAGTAATTTTGAAAACATTTCAAGCCCAAATTCGTTTCTTAATATGAAGTGTTGTGGTGGGAATATTACATCCTCTCCTCCTTAGAGGAATCAAGATGTCCTCATCTCCAAAAGAACTTGGGAAATTGTTTTTCTAGAGCTATCTCTTCTATCCAAGTGGCATCCTCCTTAGGATAGTCTTTCCACTGGATAAGATACTCTCTTATGGTTTTGTTTCTCAGAGGTTTCTCTTTTACATCTAGGATCTTATTAGGTTGAAGTTCAAGGGCTCCTTGACTAGGCATTACGATTTGCTAGTCATCAAGAATATGATCTTGATTTGCCACATTAGCTTTCAGAAGACTAACGTGAAATACATTGTGAACTTTCACATGGTCAGGAAGTTGCAGTTTGTAGGCATTAGCTTCTAGGCATTTGAGAACCTTGTATGGTCCACAATACATTGGACTCAACTTTTTGAACTTTCCTAATGACAGAGAACTCTTCTTTGGGCGTACATGGATGAAAACCGTGTCTTTCTCTTGGAAGATACGCTCTTGCCATCCTAGATCTGCATAAGCTTTTTGGCAGTCTTTGGCAGCTTGGATGTCTTATCTGATAGTTTTGACTTGATCATCCATGTCTTCTAGCATTTTCTTAGAAGCCTCAATCTTTAGGGAGCTTGGATAAGAGAAATTTAGTGGCATCAAACAATCTTGCCCATACAATGCTTGAAATGGAGTCATTTGTATACTTTGGTGATATGACACATTGTAGGAAATTTTTACTAAGGGAAAATATTGTATCCACCTTGTTGGTTCTCTTGAACAATAAGCTCTCAGTATATCTTCAATGACCTGATTAACCCACTCCGTTTGACCATCAGTTTGGGGATGGTAAGATGTGCTAAAGCAAAGATGGGTTCCAATTGCTTCAAATAGGTTTCTTCAGAAATGTGACGTAAACAGAGAACCATGGTCACTAACAATCTGTTTAGGTAATCCATGAAGCCTAAAGATTTCTTTCACAAACAGTCATGCAATATAAGCTTTGTAGTTGGTCTTGACTAGGATAAGATGAATGACCTTTGTTAGCATATCCACAATCACCATGATTGAATTATACCCTCCTTGAAAAAGGTAAGCTAACTACAAAATCCATACTGATGAACTTCCATTTCATCTATGGAATGTCAAATACATGGAGCTTTCCTGGCATTTTGACATGCTCAGCTTTCACCCATTGGAATCTTAGGCATTTAATTCCATATCTGAGTATATCATTCTTCATCTTCCCAGTAGTAACTTTTCCTGACTGCATTAAGAGTTTTCTCATAGCTAGGGTGTCCTGAGAATGGGGAGTCATGGGCTTCCCATAATATCTTCTTTTTCAACATCTGACTAAGGGGAATGCAGAGCCTTGTCCTAAAATAGACAAGTCCATCATCCATAGTGAAATTTTGATATTTGACTCTAAGCTTAGCATCAGTTTCCTTAACTAGGATTTCTCTAAGCATGAGCTGATATTTAGGATCCTTGTCTACCTCTTCTTTGGCTAGCTCAATGATTGGATTGCTAGGCATCAATATTATAGTAGCTAAAGTCTCTCCTTTAGATGTCTCTTCCATGATAAGTGTATTAAAAAAAGCTTTACAACTTAATGCATCAACAATCATATTCTCTTTTCTTGGTCTGAACTTGATTTTAAAATCAAATTCTTGCAAGACTTCAATCCATCGACACTGCCTCATGTTGAGGTCTCGTTGAGTAAAGATCCATTTGAGACTTTTGTGGTTAGTGTGACCAAAGCAAACTTGCTTCTAAGCAAATAGTGTCGCACAATTTGAGAGCATGGATCACAGCTAACAGCTCAAGATCATGGGTGGCGTAATTCCTCTCATGGATTTTCATTTTCCTTGAGGAATAGGCTATCGGATGACCTTGTTGCATAATCACAAAACCTAGTGCAAGAGAACTTGTGTTTGTTACAACCTCAATCACTTGACTTAGGTCAAGTAGCTTTAAAATGGGTGATGTTACCTAACTTTTCTTGAGCTTCTCAAAATTGGATTGCTCAATGGGCATCCATACAATGGCAGTATTCTTTTTCCCAAATCAGTGAGAGGTGCATCTATTAGGGCATAAATGTATGAATATTCTATAGCATCCAGGCCCTAAGAAACCTCTCACTTACTTGACTATCGTTGGAGGTTTCCATTCTTGAACATCTATAACTTTGGATGGATCTACAGAGATTCCTTCAGTAGATACTATGAAAATGAGATATTCCATCTGTCTTTTGAAAAAGGCACACTTTTTTTTCTTTGCATAGAGCTTGTGTGTCCTCATTGTGTCTAGCACAATGTGCAATTGCAACTCATGGTCTTCGTCTCTCTTGGAGTATGTTAGGATGTCATCAAAGAAGACTAGGAAAAACTCATCAAGATAAGGTCAAAAAATGTCATGCGTTAATCTATTAAATGTAGCAAGGGCATTAGTTAGACCAAAAGACATTACAAGAAATTCAAAATGACCATATCTGGTATTGAAGGCAATTTTGGGGATATCTTCTTACTTGATTCTTATTTGGTAATAACCAAAGATCGGATATTAATCTTGGAAAAGATCTTGCCCCTTGCAGCCTATCAAGTAGCTCATCTATTCTTGGGATCAAATACTTATTCTTGATTGTTACCTGTTTAGACCTCGGTAATCAATGCAAAGGTGGAGAGTTCCGTCCTTTTTCTTTTGAAACAGTAATGGGGCTCCCCATGATGAATTATTAGGTCTGATGTATCCTTGATCTGGTAACTGCTTGAGTGCTTTCAGCTCAATTGCTTTAGGGATAGACATTTTATACAGACTCTTAGCAATCGGAGCGGCTCTTGGTTCAAAGTCTGATCTCATGATAGACTTCACTTCGAGGTGGTAATTCAGTCATCTCTTAGCAATCAGAGCGGCTCTTGGTTCAAAGTCTGATCTCATGATTGACTTCAATTCAGTCATCTCTTTTGGGAAGACGTCATCATATTTCTTCAGCCAATATGACTCTCCCTCGTCATGTTTATTTTGCTCAACCTTATTTAATTTTATGAGATACACAGGTAATCATTTTCTTAACCCTTTTATTATGCGAGATGATTTGGCTAGTTGGACCTTGGGTTTTCCTGCCTCACCTTGGGTCATCACTGTTTCCCGCTTTAGGTTTTGAAAAAGCACTTGGCCTTTTCTACACTGAATATGTGCGTCATTGGGGATAATCCAGTCCATACCCAATAGAAATTCGTAGGCCCCTAAATTCATGACCCTAAATCCCATTTTAGAGAGATTGCTTCCCAAGCTAAATGTCACTTTGCAAGTTTGCTAAGTAGACATGATTTTTTTTCCATTAGAAAGTTTTACAAGCAACCTAGATGTAGGTATTGTGTCTATACCTAATTTCTTGGCACACTTTGGTGACATGAACGAGTGTGTGCTTCCACAGTCAATCAGAATTTTAAAGGACTTACCCTCATATTTTGTTAGTGTTTGAATCATTGAAAATTGGCAATTTGGACCTTTCTTCTGGAAGGTGGCATGAAGTGATACCCTCTCCATATTGGCTTCCAAAGTTGGGTTTTCCTCTTCTTCAAGCTCTTTAATAATTACAATATATGCTTTTCCTTTTGTAATTGAAGCTTGGTTTTGACCTTTGTACTGTCCTTGGCGAGGAATTTTGCCAAGCTTTGGGCACTATCTTTAAAAGTGGCATGGATCATTACAATGGAAACACCTAGGTACTCCTGAATTATTTCCCATAGGTATGAAGTGACGTCCTTGGATTATAATCCTGTCAGTTGGGATTACCTTCAATACCTTATCATAGACATAACGTTCTAGACATATATGTCGACCAATGGTAATCATAAGTGGATTCCTTCTAGACAGACAAAAGAGGCCTCATCTACTTTTAAATTTTCCATCCATTCAAGGTGTTTCAAAATAGTCTGCATGTTGAAGAATTGATCGGCCTCGATGTAACAATAACACTCATCCTAGAACCAAATTCTTTCACAATGCATAGGGGATGGATCATATAGGTGATTGAGTATTCTCATCATTTCTCTTCTCCACTCGTCATCTATGGATTTTAGCGCAGATGTATACATTGCTTGAAAAACAAGGAACTGGTTTCAGGCTTCATTTTTCTATCAAACTTTATCCCTTAAAATTAGCAAGCTGATTATTACTTAGAAGAGTTGGTCTTCAAAACCATAGATATATTTAATTTCAATTATGCTCTGATACCACGTGTCACGTGCCTATCTAACAATTCCCTAGTAGCACGTTTTAGTGGTCCATCGGGGAACTATCCTAGATGACTTCGCTCGGCACTTGTGAGAATGCACGGGGTATATCGTCCAGGTTTCCCAGAGTTCACCCCATAACGAAAGGTACTGATCATCCCCATGAGGCCTAGATGACTTCGCTTGGCACTCGCGAGAATGCACGGGGTATATCGTCTAGGTTTCCCAGAGTTCACCCCATAACAGAAGGTACTGATCATCCCCATGAGGATAAACCCGAAAGCTCGGGGTCTTAATTTGATATTAACTGAGGTCTTGATGCATTAATTAGCTCCATTGGAGGAGTCCCACAAGGGCTTCTCGTCTGACTAGAGCGATTGTAGTTACCCTTAGTTCATGGAGTGCAACACTTTTTTCCAGCAACAACTGGTTAGGATTTAGGGAACCTTAACAGAGTTTTGGCACAGCCGCTGCACCTTTCCCCTAAGATAATTACTGCTCAAGGTTTTAAGACTTGACCCTATGTAAGTTAACGCTTAGCTCTACCTAATTTTTCTTGATTAACATTTTGTTCAATCTCTTGAGAGAAGCTCCTAGCTTACCGGGACCACCCATCCGTAGGACGGATCTGTTAGGGATCTTGCCCACACACTTTCCACAAATGGTTTTCTTTAGTTTTCTAATTACCTATCACATTAAGTTATGACATATGAAAGTGTTAATTAACCCATTATCACAAGTTCCTTTGCATAATTTTATGGCACAACACAAAGATAGAGGAAACAGTCTTTTGGCAAAACATATTTACTTATTATTTTGCAAAGTTATTTACAATGATTTTTTCCTTTTGCCTACACAGAGAAGATAAACCTCCGTTCACTAGAAAATCCCTTCTATTTGTGCAGAAGAAAAGAAACCCTCCAAGATTTCCATCCCTTCACTAGTACTGGGAACTCCAGGATCCCATCCTAAGGGTCAGGCAATTCCTACGAGCGATCGAGAGGTTTACGGCCAGAGCTCCCTTGGCACTTCCACCTCCTCTTGCCTAATAGATTCCTCACGAAGTGACCTCTGTCAAGAATCGCGTGGTGGAGGGGGTTGCTCAAGATGCTGCGCCGAACACACACAGAATGCACAAGGAGAAGCTCACTCAAGAGACAAGAAGAGAGATGGAGGCCAAAACGTTTTCTTGCTGATTTCTTCTTCTTCTTCCACACTCTTTACAATGTACACAAAGTATAGATAAGATACAACATAAAAGGAAAGTGGCCTACTAAGTCAAACAATGCATAACCGACTACACTAGTCGACTGGCGCTATAACTATGCCAGCTGTAAATAGGTGTAACAACCTGAATATAATAAGTAATGAGTCAGTGGCCATGTGAGAGTCATAATGACCACCGACGTGCTAAGTGTAGACGTGTGGACCCATCTAACCAGGCGGTCCATCATCAATGTCCGCATGTGTTGAGCTTGTCATCTCAACAACCTCTCGCCATCGGCACCGGTCCAAAGCTCCTCATGGCATTAATGCATGCACAAATCAAAAGGAACAACATCAAGTGTTTTTAGCATAGGAAGAAGCCCCGCCCAGATCTAGGGATTCTCTTTTAAGGTCCCACCTTATTCTTAGGATTTCACTTCCTACTTGCAACTCTTTTTCAAGATCCGCAAGTTATTTTGTGAATCTAAAGTCTATTTTATCCTTATGAAAAATTTGCTATTTTTTTCCTAAAAGATAGTATGGGCATTTATACTTATGGCAGACAATTCAAGTGCGCTAACCTGCCCTAACCTGGACTTAGTAGGATTTCAAATGCTTTTCCAAGTCTGTTTAGATTTTTAGAATTTGTATTGACAAATTTTTATCAATGTCCAACAAGTCCTATAGAATTTCAATATTTATTTAATTTCATGATACTAATAGTTTCAGGGTTGTGGAGTATTTCATAGTTGTTTAATTGATATTCTATGGTTTAATTGATGATGTTCGACCATTTGTCAAACTTTCAACATTATCTAGAAGGAACAATTTTCATTTAGCTATGCCATAAGTGCAATGCTGATTGCTTTTCTAAAAAATATATTCTAGGCAATGCAAAAATCATAAGTGTAATTTTTCTTTCATCTTTCAGACATCGTAATATATTATTATGCACCTAATTTATGCACCTCTAGTATATATTTTCCTATACAAATTTATGTTAATTTAATGTATTGATAATTTTATGATATTCACTAAATGATTTTCTATAAATTATTACAAAACTCATATGTAAATGTTTATCATTAGCAAAATGAAATAGAGATAGTCACTTTCAAGGGAAAATTATAAAATGTTCTCTTTCCTAACACCATCTATCTTTTTACAGTTATTATAATCACATGTGTCATTGATGAAATAACAATAAATATCACAAAATAAACCATAATTAAGATATTTTCTTAATGACAAGTATATAATCCTTTTTCAAGTGAAAGATTCTTTTTATTGAATAGTTAATTATTATATTACTTAAGTTATTAAGCGGCAGTTCATATGCATTTTCTTTAGAATACCTTTGTAATCGTTTAAAGCCAAATATAGCAATAAGCTTATAAAACTTTTTTTTTTCCCAAACTGACGAGATGTTACCTCTCTCAGGTTTGCTGTAATGGGGGTTTCACCAATTCCTACTACGTCATTTTCTCCATCAGCCGCGTTCTTTGCTTCCCTTGCTTCAAATGGGCTTTTTTAATTTCTACGACCTTGCGGAGCCATGGATGTCAGGTGAAATTGACGTGGTAGTTCAAGGAGAGTTGGCGGTCGTCTAAAAAAAATTTGCTACCATTTTTCTTAGCGATCTAGCTGTATGGGAGAAATGCGTAACAAGGGGGTAGAGAGAATAGAAATGAGGTAGTGGAGGGGTGTTTTCCTCCTTCAAGGCTCAAGCTACAATGGAAAAGAGAAGTAGAGAAAATTTTCCATCATTAGGAGGTCTTCCTTCTTGCTTTCTTTGTGAAGGAGAGGGGGTGTATTTATAGGCACGAAGGGGAGTATGTTATTGACTCATTTTTTTGGCTACTTGTCAAGAGCTAAGTGAGCTTGATAAAAAATACATTTTGATTGGCTACGTGTTGGATGGTGGCACGGTGATGATTTTAAAATGCTTTCTCTCCTTACATGCATAAAAAATGTCATGATTTTTGGCCTATTTTTTCAAAAAATTCTTTTTTTCTTCAAAACGACTTCATTTGGTGGTTTTTGGCCAAGTCACCTCATGACTTATCTCGTTTATAAAGTCATGCCATACTCTTTGATACTTAACTTACTCAATATCATGCTTGTTCTTGCACGTTCTTTGTCTACCGATTAAGGCTTTCACGATTTGTCTTGCGGTTACGAAATTAATGAGATCTTTGACGCATTAAATGGAATTGGGAATACTAAATCAAATATAACGCAGAAAAAATTGTGATCAAGTTGTCGTAATATTATTTACGAGGCGTCTTTGGTTTTTGTTGGCTGGGAACATTGAGGCGTCTTCTCGTGTCGGATTGCAAAATTGATTTAATGCAAGACTCGATATTAAGAAAATTACGTGCGGTCACTTATATGATAGCTCGATGTTTCAAGCCCAAATTTGTTTCTTGATATGAAGTGTTATGGCGGGAATATTACATCTATCCACTTGTATGCTTTCATTGTGAAGCTTAGATGGATATTTAGATAGATGATAAGTGAATAGCTTAAGGCTAGCTAGAAGAACTATGATTAGGTGAAAGATAAATCGATGATAGCTTTGGAGAGGGTTCTTCCTTTTAGCCTAGGAAGGTAGTTTGGTCAGCTTGTCTGTGGTCCTAATCTAACCCCCTAAGACCCCTTTTCCAGGGGCCAATTTTGCGGCCCCTGTGTCCCAAAATAGGAGCCCTTGATAACTTCCATATCTCACAAGTTGATACATTGTGCCTTTAGTTGCTACCAACATAACTATTCTATCTAACCCAAAGGCTAGATCCACAAAGACCACATTTTTGCTACCTAGCCACATAGACCTCATTTGAGATACAAGTCAAGACCCACCCAAGTTTAAAAATGGCTTCTTCTCATAATGGGGCTTGATAACTTAGTCTAGCACCATGGATCATTGGCGGCACCTTACAAGGGTAGGGTGTTGAGCATATTTAACATCCCCACTCAATGTCCACCTGCATGTGAACTACATTCTTGATCCAATATCAAGTCTTTGAAAATGAACTCAAAGAAGATCCTTCGTAAGAGCTTTGGCAAAGATATCTACTCCATTCTCCTCTATTAGATAGTAGACAAGCTATCCTATCCCATCTTTGATCAAGTCAAGTACATAGTGATATTGGATCTCAATGTATTTAGTGTGTGCATGAAAAGCTAGATAATGGCAATGCAACTTTGATTGTTATATCTTAGCACTATTGGATCTTCATCCTGCACTCCCATGTGCCATAGGATCCTCCTTAACCATACTACTTTACATGTGGAAAAATAAGCTACCTTGTACTCTGCTTTGGTGTAGAAGACAATGCAATTGTTGGTTGTGTCTTACCGATCCAATAGAAGATCCCTGAACCCAAAGAGAAAAAATATCCAAAAACTAATTTCCTCAAATCTTAGTCACTTGCCCAATTTGCATCACTATTCCCCACAAAGAGAACTTCCAGAATTATATGTGATACCATGGTCAAGAGTTCAAGTTTCTGAGCACTTGCATCCCAACTTTCCAACAGCTTTCTTGTATTTTGTGTAAGAACCTTCTCAAAACACCTACCAAAAAATTGATATCTAGACTCATGTTGTATAAATGTTTACTAGTGTTGATGTCTCCTCAATGGATAGCTTCACATTGACCTCCATAGGTGTAGCTATTTTCTAACACTCATTCATACCAAATTATTTTAGGATCTCATATGCATACTTCTTCTGAGAGATGAAGATCTTACCAGGACTTTAATTGCCAAACAATAGTCCAACAAAGCCAAAGCCTATCATTTCAAACTCAGAGCTCAAAATTTTTCGAGTTTGATGGATTATATCTTTGTAATCACCTTATCAATCATTTGGAATGGTTTACATTAAGGTTTCTTAACCTTATATATGACCTTTGATTTTAAGTTTTGGGTTGGGTCTAATTCTCAAGGGTACCAACCGGCCATTCCTTTCAAGCTTGCCTTTAGGGTCCTACACTCACACACTATTAAAATGCACCTTAATTTACAATTTGCATAAGAGTGAGCCCAACACTTTCAAAAAATTAATTTATATCTTCTTTTTCTCCATTTATGTCCTATGATATTTCAATGTTAGCATATTTCTCATTTTTTTCTCCATGTGATACTTTGTCATTTTCCACTACCTACACTTTTTTAAAATTTTATCATTTTGAATATTATTAAAGCTTGTCTTTTGATTTGCTTCTTTCTTTTCTCAGTCTTGTCTTTCTTCTTAGCCATTTTCTTTACTTTTTTCTACTTTGAACTTGTAACTTGTTAATATTGCCCTCACTATTTGAGTGCCAGTCCCATAGCACTGGTAAAGGTGCTTTGAACTTGCATGAAATGGTAATTGAAAGGGTAATAGGTCACACGATGTCGCAAGGGAAGAGTGGCCATTGATGATCCTTATCAACACTTCAAGGTACCTACAAGGAAATAGTGCATGCAATGTGGAAAGAGCGAGTGGGTGGTTTGTGTGATTGGGATATAGATTTGTTGTGAGGGAGCCAAGACTCCTTAGGACTATTCCACACTTGAGGACCCCATTAGTGAAGAGTTATTGGTGTAGTGAGGCGTGGAGATAGGTCTACCAATTTCTTGGGATGTCCAGCAATTGATAATCCATGGGGAAAGGGGCTAGGGGGGTTGAGGATAGAGCCAATTGATTGAAGCTACTAGATACCCTCAACTTGAGGACCCCTAAGGAAGTATGCACACATGCTTTTTTTTTTCGTAGGTGTGATATAAGAACTACTCCTTCTCTTTTCCCTTGTATTTAGGTGGTGTAAGTAAGGGCTTTAGTGAATGCTCAAGACAAGCCTTGCTCATTAGGTATCCCTGATGGAGATATGAGTGCTCATCGGGGTAGATGGCAAGAAGGGGTGATCATAGCTAGTAAAGCCGCGATCATTCATATCTTCTAAGAGGTTGAGATAGAAAGTAGACAACATGGTAGCTCAAAGGATCAATCTAGCCATGGTGCAACTATCAATTCCTATGTCAGTATCAAAAAATAAGAGATGCAACCTTTCCACATTTGTAGCTCTTTTCTAGTTCAGTAGAACCATCACCCAACTGAATATAGTTGCATGTAGTTACAAAGGCTAGGCTAGGACAATTTTGGAAGGTGTCCACAAACTTGAAAAAGGAAAGGGATTAGATCTTGCTCTTGGAACCCCAAGCTACCTTCAGGATCTTTGGCATTGATATTGAAGATGAGAGGATAGTCATATCTACCATGAAGATCAGGGTTGAGGTCAACCCCATGCCGTTGAGGTCAACCCCATGCCTTTCTAGGTAGGGTAGGTAGGTGGGGTTTCCTCTCTCTCTCTCTATAGAAACAACTTCATAGAAGGCTATCCAAGTTTCATTGCTAGCTTCAAGGATGGGCTTCCTCCAAACTAGTTGCACCTCAAACCCTCACACCTTCTTGGGTGTTTCCAACATCTTGTTCTACTAGTAGCCTTCCTTCTTCTCATGTCAACAATACATACAATTTGCAACATGTTTACATATAAACATTGTCTTTTCTTCTTCACAAATACCTCAAAAATTAGAGATTCAAAATTTGTAACATATGCACCTAGCACACTATTAGTGAATTTGGGAATTTCCCACAAGTTTAGAACTCATGGTCAAAACTTTCTCTTTGCAATAACTCTTACATCGTTGCTCCAAATTTATTGTTCAATAGCTCAATAGATTCCACTTTTCATAAGGTTTCCAATCATGTGTGATATCATAGCTTTGGAAAATTTAAATATGTCTTTTTGGAGTCCCAATATTCTAAATAATGAAGAATGGGACTTGAAAGATTCCCAAAATCACTAAAATTGTGTTACTTGGAAATGGCCAATATAGTTGAAATTATTGTTTGCCTTGAAACTACTACCCGCAACCTTGCAAACCTAAAGTAGGGCCTAAGGTTTGCCTCAGATGGCCAAAAACACAGTGGGCTTATTTTCAAAATATGCATAATTTTGCTTGCACACCAAATCTCACAGCAATATGATATTTTTACTCCGCCCTGCTTCTAGTGCCTCCACAAGCATTATCCAAGGGAAAGGTAAAGAGAATGGGAGAGTTTCTTACTGATTGATTGCTTGCTTGAATCCTTGATCCTTCTCCTTCACTTCAACCTTTAAGACTAGCCTCTTTGAGTGGTGCCACTTTCATACCATGTTATGAATCAAGTGGTGGAGGGACTTGCTTGAGCTACTTGCGAAACACACAAAATACACACAAGAAGAAACTCGCTCAAGGACACAAGAAGAGAGATGGATGCCAAAATGTTTTCTTGCTAATTCTTCTTCTTCCTCTCACAATAGAATGTACAAAAAGTATATATAAAAATACACTATAAAGGAAATTGACTTAAGTTAAATTGTGAATAATTGATTATACTAGTTGATTGTAATACTATAGCTATGCTAGTTGTAGGTAGGTGTAACAAAGCGAATATAATAAGTGATAAGTTAGTGGCTATGTGAAGATCATAATGACCACCACTATGCTAAGTGTAGACGTGCAAACCCATCTAACTAGGCGGTCCATAATCAATGTTTGCACTTGTTGAGCTTGCCATCTCAACATGATGGCTTCCACAGTTGGCATAATTTAGGTCTAGATTTTGGACATTCTTGAGAGTACAATTTTGGAAGTGATTTTAAAGCACAAAAGTGACCTGAGAGGCATAAAAGAGTAAATTTTCATGGAAAATGAAACAATTGCAAATCGATGAGCTAGAGTTTTTCTAGATTCATTTCGACCTCAGGAATCCAACGCAAGCACCCGTTCATTTATTGGGAGTTCGTTTGATCCCCTATTTAATGGACACAAGGTTTGATGTTATGAAGCAGCTATTGGATATGAAAGCCGAAAAGCATGTGACAGAGACCAAGGTGATAGATTTAGACACCGAAAAGCCACTCGTCTAGTTACATCAAATATTTGAGGTCATTTGCCCCCTCAACAAGGTTAGAAAATCAAACGACATGGAGGAGGGAAGGGCGCATTTTTTTCGGCGCCTCCTCCATCCCCCAAAAATGGTAACTTTAGACATGTCTTGGTTCCCTTCTTGCTTCTAGGTATTGTCTACATGAATTTTTCACTCCATCACTCCGATTTGTGCAAGAAATGATATACTATTCAACAAGATCAAATTTTAGTCTTTGTCTCTCCTCTTTCTCTCTTACCATAAACATGGTTCATATGGGCTGAGAGAATGAGGGGGAATGGGTGTGCTAGTTCATGATTGGATGCAAGGGATAGCTCAAGAAAGCACCAAGGAATTGTCAACAGTTGGGAAATTGCGTCAACTGCTTCTTGTTTTCGAATTATGAGGTGTGCATATGTGATTTTATATGTAAGTGAGATTCATCTTGGTTTTATGATACATATTGGTTTCTTTGGTTGAAATTGGTTTCTAGTGTTTAAAAATAGTTCATCCTATCAAAAATATCAACATGAACAGCAAGTTTTAATCATTTATACACTTTATTCAAAACATGCAAAGTGTGATTTTATGCTAAATTGTCAATTTTATTAGTTTCATCCTCGTTTCATCATGGTAGATTGTGTTCCCATGGAGGGAAATGGAGAGTAATAATGAATCTCAGTATTTGTAAGATTATCACATCAGAAAATGCAAAAGAATCAAAATTTAATTACAAATAATTGTAAAAAATAGAGAAAAAATGAGTTTTAATTGAGGAAAAAGTAGATAGCACAAGTGAAAAATTATGGAAAATTAGGGCTATGTTTTTGCAAGTATAATAGAGGTAGGGCATGAGAATTTGCCTCATCTTACCCCTATTTTATGTTTTATTATGTATTTATTGCTTACATTATGAAGAAACATACATGAAAACATATCTTAATCTACCCATCGTCAGCAAAACCCTAAATGGTAGGGAGAGAGGGGGTTTTATGTGCTGAATATGGTTCAAAATATGATTTTTTGAATGCAATTTTCATATAGGTTTTGATCTGATTTTAAGTATTAAGAGATACAATGGGTGGTAGGAGTAATCCGACACTGCCTTATCATTGTAGTAAAGTCATTAGTGAAAGAAAATCATGGAAAGAATGTTTGAGCACATTCACAATGCTGATTTCATTTAAGTAAAATGTTTGTGCACTCAAAGTCATCCACTTTGTATTGCATTGCATCAACATGGTATAAGAGAACTATCTCGTGGTGCATAGCACTTGGTTTCAAACTATTGATCCAGGATGAGTGTGAGGCTCCCTATATGGAAGGTTTAGTAAAATCATTTCCTTGGGGACTAATTTGGTGAGGAACATACTATCTCCTGGAACCAATATTGTGAAGAGTGGACTTTGTGCATATGTATTATACGTTGAGACGGCACATCTTGGGACCAATCCTTGGGGTGTAGGAGAGCCGTAATGGGGCCATAGCGATGAGCTCGGGAGTGCTCCCTTTGTTTGTGTTACGAGGTGCTAGCCACCTATATGTTTGGGTACTCCCTCTGCTTGGAGAAGAGCATCATACTACAATCTAGAGATTGTATCTACAAACACATTCTTTTGATAAATTAGTTCATAGTGTCTATATGCTCCTAGCCGTTTAAGAGGTATTCCCCTCAACATAGCTGCTTGATACCCCTAATAGTCCATTAGGAGGAGGAAGCTCTAGTACTCTCTTTCTCCTAGTAATTCAACTCACTTTAAGTGGGGTTGCAGTCACGCCATTACAAGCTCCTATAGCAAACTCGGTTTCCGTTATGGTGCAGCTTATTGCAATTCCTACAAGAACATTGGATTTGTTAGCTTTAGGTTTTCCTCTACCCATCTTTAATGGGTTAGAAGAGGAGGATATGGAGATTCACATCAGTGAGTTCCAAAAACTTATGTTTAATTGTTGAATTCAAGACGAGGGAGGTCTAATGATGTTCTTTAGCATGACCCTAAAAGGGAAGGTTGCAATGTGGTATCATAGCTTAGAAGTCAGTACCATAACCACAATCATATTTATTTTATGAAAATTTTCCCCTAAGAGAGGTTGACAATATTGGCTATGTGTGCTAAATGTGACATATCAAGGGCCCCATAAAAATGCACGAAGGTCTTTCACAAATTGCAAGCCTCTATCCCTATCCCACTTGATGCCCATCAACTGCAATATTTCTTGCATGGATTGGACTTCAATATCCAAGTGCAGTTGAGTACTGTTCCTCTAGCGAACATAGATACTGCTATAACTCAAGTAGAGGAAGTAGAGTCTTGTTTACAAGTGGCCTACACATTGAGGGAAAATCTAAATTCAAGCCTTCTTGGAAATAATTTGAGGCTAGTTAGTGGAGATTAAGGTGTGATCAGTACCCCTATGGCCAACCCAAATGGTAGAGGAAGCATGATGTAGAATGTGCCATTGTTGCCAACTCCTCCAAATATCGTTAAGACAACAACTAGCCAAAGAGCTCCTTTGTAAACCAAGGGTTAGTACAGGTAGCTCCTTAAGCTACTGGTTATGAGTCTTGTACATCAAACATTATAAATGAAGTAAAAGATATGATGAAACATTATACATATATGATCATTGACAATACCTCTAGATTTCCATATATGTGAAAATTTTAAAGCACCAGCAAAATTTGATGGGTACTAGAAAGCCCGATGATGTGGGTCCATCATGATTTAGTTGTAAGTGGTGTGGTAGGCAGCATTCCCCTTGTAATTGTCCTAATGTCAAATGCGATAGATATTGGAAGTTTGGTCACTTAGCCACTACCTAATAGAGTAGGGTTAGTTCTCTCCAGCAAGGTAGTCAACAACTTGGGGTTGTGAGCCATAGTGTGAATAACAAGAATACTAAAGGAAATGGCCCTAAGCAAATTTTGCAAAGGGGTAAAGCCACACTTGAGGAAATGCCTAGTGAGTTAAGTCTAGTTGAAACTTTTACAATCAGTGAGATTTTATCTCCTAACAATGTTAGGGTAGTAATTAGGGGTCAAAAATTGAAAGACGATAAGAAAGATGACCCTAGTACAAGCAAAGTTTACCCCAAACCTAGTAGGGAAGATAAGAAGGTGTTGGATGCCCAAGAGGGTCCTCTTAAAAATGATGGTGTTTTAGAGGATCTTGTGGTAAAAAGAAAACAAAAATCGAAAGAAAAAGAGAATACTAAGATAATCAAGAAGCCAAAAGAGTGGCTGGTGTGGAAAGAGAAGAGAGTAGTGGCAAACTTCCATGAGTTTGTTGACCTAGCAAATACACTATGTGAAGTCAAACTAGATGTGAATCTACTACAACTAATCCAACTGTCATCAAACATTCGTAAGGGGTTCAAAGAAATCCTATGAATGGGTTATGTCGTAGAACCTTTTGATGTCCATTGAGTGGGTAGTGAATGGTAGGATCATGTAGAGAAGCACGACCCTAGGGTGTGGGCATATGTCGATGGAATCCTGATAGAAAATGCAATGGTGGACCTTGTCTCATCCGTAAACATTATGAGTATGGATTTATTAGAGAGATTGGGCCTACTAACCCAAAAGGATGTCACGATGGTTTTAAAAAGGGCTTATGATAGCCTAAGGCAACTGGAAGGAATGATAGCACAAGTACATGTGATGATTTCTAATATTGAGTACATCCTTGACTTTCATGTTATCTGATTTGCTAGGAGGCCAAGCTATCAATTGTTGCTTAGACATCCGTAGATATTACATTCCAATTGTATGGTGGATATCCTAGCTAGTCGATTGATTTTTGGGCATGGATTAAAGATAATAATTTTGGATGCATACCTTGAGTGCCCATTAAATGAAAGGGCATTACCTCCTATTATAGAATGGGAGGCACTGAAGGGAACCTCAACTATTGCTGGAATCTCAAGTTCTTTTGATTTTGAAGAGAGTTCTACTACTAAGGAGGTTTACCAAGTATGTTTAAATGAGCCAATAGAGGCAAAGGATAGGATTCATTATGCTAATGTGATAGAGCTAGATCTTGGGATTCCCAATGATCCCCGCCCCTTTAAACTTGGCAATATGTTATTTGCTGATGAGCGTGCAGATTATGTGGCACTTCTATTAGAGTTTAGGGATATATTTGCGGTGACTGTAAGGATTTATGCAAAATTGTTGTAGCCTCTATTCCATCACTGTATGCATCTATCGTGCATTATCTATCAAAAGGTAACCCAATGGAAACTCTTTTTAAATGTGAGAAGAGGAAGATTAAGCAACAAGCACTTCACTTTTCAATAATAGCAAATGTCGTATATAGGAAAGTTGTGGATGAGATTTATCGTCATTGTGTGGTGCCTGATGAGGTACCCTTTATTCTAGAAGAATATCATGATTCAGCATGTGGAGACCATTTTGCTAGATAGCTCACTACCCAAAAAGCTTTACGTGCTAGCTATTGGTGGAGGCTGATGGTTTTCTAGTATGATTTTGCACATGTTAAGCATTGTGATATTTGTCAGAGATAGGATGCTAGGAAAAATCGTAAGCAACTGCTTAATCCTATTCTTGTGACTTTTCCCTTTGAGAAGTGGAGCATCAATTTTGTTGAACATGTGCATCCTTCATCTACTATGTGGAAGTGTTATATCATTTTGCAATGGACTACTTTACAAAATGATCTTAAGTTCAAGCTACGATAAAGGACAATGCTAAGGAAATGACTGGTTTTATTATGGAACGAATTGTCCGTCATTTTGGTTCACCTAAAGAGCTGGTGTTCGATTGTGGGGGGACACACTTTTTGAATAAGGTTATAGAAGCTTTGATTGAAGCTTTGAAAATTAAACATAATAAAATCACCCCATATAATCCCTAAGCGAATGGACTAGTATAGAGTACCAACAAGTAGCTTGTAGGGATTTTATCCAAGAATATATTTGAGAATAAGCGAGACCCTAGGACAAGAAACTTCATGTGGCTATCTGAGCTTATAATACTACATTCAAGAGAGTGACATGCCATGCCCCATTTAAGTTGGCATATGGGGAACAGTGTGTCTTGCCCTTGGAAATTGAGTTACCCATTGTGAGATTTGTGTTGAACCATTCTTTTTGTGAAGAGGTAGCATTGCAAGAAATATTGACCTCCCTAGCACATCTTGATGAGATCTAATTGTAGGCTTTGCTACATCAAAATATGGGGAAGAAGAGGATGAAAACGCTCCATGAATTTGTGCTAAAAGATATAAATTTGTGAAGGGTCAGTTGGTTCTATATTATGATGCACATCATGAGTTATTTCCTGACAAGTTAGAACCTGAAATGAGATGGCCCTTATAAGATTGTCCGTTTAGGAAAGAATGGCTCTACAGTCCTTTTAGTAGTTTTGTAGGGGGTAGAGTTTAAAAATAAATTAAACTTAAATAAGTTGAATCCCTATTATATGCAGGGGTTGATGTTGGACTTGGTGCGTTTGCAGGTCTTCAAGGATCTAGCTTAAACTTATAGTAGGTGCCAAGGCAATTGGATGGGCATAATCATTCATTATCTTGAATATTTGTATTTAGAGTAGTGTTATGATCTTTCATGTGGGATATTAAGGTCTACTACCACCATTTTCATAAGGTTATTATTAGCATCCCTATTGAATTTAGTGAGGAAAGAGGGATTATACCTGTCATACATCCCCTCTCTCAGCTCGACTTTGACTACCATAAGTATGAGTAGGCTGATTGGTATGGCATGGCCTATCAATGAAGAATGGGTCTATACTTTGTATTTTGAAGGAGCTTCATGAGGTCTCACTAAGTATGTGAGTGTTGGTATCGTTATTAAAGACCCTTGACATAGAGTCGTTATGAAAATATGAGTTTATTTTTTCACCGCTTTTACTAATAACATGTAGAATACAATGCCCTAATAATGGGACTAAATATAGCCTCTTATGGTGGTATCCATCAGTTACTCTGGTGAAAGCTAATGCATAGAGCTTGATCAACCAATTGAATGGGACCTATAATGTGAGGGATCCCATTCTGCAGATGTATCATTATGCAACCACTTTGTAGATTCATTAGCAAATTATGTCTTTGTTGAGGATGTATTTCTCAATTGTGGTCCTGAGGGGCTATTAGAATTTTCCAATCTTATTAGCCTAGGACTACTGTGGGGACTGCTTGTTGACATGTCTTGTTATGGCCACCGATGGTTAGTATGGGTGATGAGCTAGGTAGCAATTGACCATCTTCATGTTCTTTCATGGATCCATAGGATCATTCAACAACATATTCACTGGACACCCCTTGCCATTTATGCAAGGGGCTAGCTAAGACTTTGATGCATGTAGTGTAGGGCTTGAGCGGCCCATCCCTTGGTCTAGTTTTGTGCTTTATTAGTAGAGTTTATGTGGGGACCAAGGGTTTGCTTTCAGCAATAGGTTGTTGAATGGTGTGTTGTATGTTTATATTTCATAAGGCCAAGACGGTCACTCATTTCGTAGTAAAATGCTTTATTTTGTAAGGCCAAGAGGGTCATGTGTATGTTTGGTGTGGGTGCATTTGATGGTTTTTTTTGTTTTAATTGCATTCTTGTAAAAAAACTCTAAATGTGCTAGTTCCTTGAAAAGTACAAGGTGATGTCTCAAGCAAATCTTCTTGAGAAAAAGCATTGCCTTAAGTATTTATGGCTTGGTCAATGAGACAATGTCTCGAGTATGAATTGAATGTGGTGTCTCAATCTATGCAATTGATGCAATTTTGATGCAATGTGCCACATACCCTTGAGGTGATTAAATTTAGACTCACTACAATGGGGTGCATCCATTTGAGACAATGCTGTAATAAATTGCTCAAAGTAATAATCATGTTGAAATTTGCTCAAGACAGGAATCTAGAATCTTCTTCTTCTTAAGACAATGTGTTTGCATGCATCAAAGAAAAAGCATGGCCAAAGCAGCACTTGAGATGATGGTCAAATGGCCAAATGAAATTTGACTATGATTCTTAGGCCCCCTTGGTGATTTGAGGTGGATTCAAAGATTCGTAATGGTAGAGTGAAGTAGGGGATTCAAACTAAACTATGGATAGAGCTCCAAATTTTGGTTGAGAGCTCTAAACCATAACTCTAGATAGAGTTTTGATCCGAACTCTTGACAATTGTCTCGAGGCAAGTAAAGGTGATCTAAACTCCAGACAATTTTCTCGAGGCAATTGGAACTCTAAACAGAGAGTGAAGGTGGTAATTCGAATCGGGATATGGTGGGCAAAACTTCAAATAGTACAATTGGAACTAGGGCATGGGTGAAACTTTGGACTACGGAGCATTTTAAGTTTCTTTCTATGAAGTGACCCAAGCTTTGGATTATAGTAGGCTCCAAGCTCTAGATTTTAGATTCAGTCAATCCAAACTAAACTCCAATCTAGATTTTGATTTGGGCAAGAGATCTGGACATAATTTTGGTTCGGTCGAGCTTCAGACTGTAGGAAGGTGAAAATTTAGATTGATGCAGGGAACTTGAGAAAAGGAGGTAAATGAGAGTTTCCAACTACAAATCCCTCTTCAAGTAGGTTTTAAGGTTATCCCTAAAAGAATGAAGAGGAACAAAAGATAAGTTCAGAGGAGAAGAGCATGGGGATTTAAGCTAAGTGCTGCAACTAGTCCGTATGCTCAAGTTCTATGTCTTTGATGGCTAGAATCAAAGCCACGAGAGTGGGAGGTTGGAAATTCTCACCTGGATCATGAAAAAAGTGATGACACCCTTGAATGCGCACAAGACCATGGGAATGGGAAAGTTGGTCAAGCAAGACCTCTCTTACTATATCATCTTCCAAGCATGCACAATGGAAGTCTCAAGCTCTTTTCTCTTGTCAATGGTTTGGATCTAATAGGGACAATGTGAATCTCATAGTGTAGATGGGCTAGACTCTTGTGAGTTCATGGATGGAAGATGGACCAAACATGCTTAAAAATGCATCCTATGGGTGGCCCTTGATGTGTGGGGATGATGAGTACTATGTCTCAAAGGAGATCCTTGATGTTGTATCATCTCAATGGGTTCTTGCCTTGGCTAAAGAGTCATCACTCTAGTTTGAACTTGAGTACGTCGGTGGCAATTGCAAGTCTAGTGCTTGCTAAGAGGGAAGACCCTACTTTTGTGAAATACCAATAAGCTCAAAATCTTTTCCAAGTTGTGATTAGTCTATCCCATGAGTTTATGGGATTGCATAGGTGATTACCCGATCTCCCATAATAGTCTATGGAATATTGTGGCTCAAGGTCCCGATCACTGAGCAATTGCGCGAGGTCACAAGATGCTTCCTTTGACTTTAGAGAAAAATCCCTATAGATGGCTCAGCAATCTCCAACATAAATAAGTAGATCACTAAGTCAAGAAAATGCTATCCTCTCCAGAACCAAAAAGGCAAGCTAGATGCTAGACTATGTCTAGTCACCCAATTCCTTGATGTTGATCAATACCAAATGAGTAGATAAGAAAGAGGAGGATACGTCTCGTGCAAAAATATGAAATTTTAGTATAAAACATGCAATTTTCATGATCAATGGTCATGCAAATCAAAGAATAGTGATTCAAACAAAACTATATCTTGTAAAGAGCCCAAATTAGCCTTTTGGGTGTCCCAAAAAGCTTGCAATAGCCTACAACTGTGACCTCAAGTCCAATTGGTCCAAAACTCCTCTCTTTCAGGGAATTACAATAAATTTATTGGCGTGAAAATGGGAATCAACTTTCTTTACAATTTACATCTTATCTTTGCATACTATGCCCTTTTTTGCACCCATAGAAGAGAACTAGTCAACACTACGCGAGATAATCTTTGTGCACCCTGCAACTTCTTTAGTTCTTGTAGTTGGAGAACTTAATTTTCAAAAAAATTGAATTTTTATGGCTTGCTATGGCTTCATACATCAAAATTTCATACTAAATTACATCAATAGCAATTTCATACTCAATTACATAAAAAAAATTTAGTTTTTTCCTCAAAAATTTCATACTAAATTACATCAATAGCAATTTTAAGCATTTCAAAAGTTAAAACTCCTGAAAACAACTCGGAATGACCACCATTTGACTAGCTAGTCGCTACCAAACTAGTCCTTATGTATCCTTTTTTATAAAATCAACAAAAGTTCAAAAAATTCACCACTCTTAGATATTTCACTACAAAATTTAAGCCAATCATGACTCATGATTGACTCAATCATAGACTCAAATATACCCTTTTGCAACATGATGCACTCACTATGTCCGATTGTCGGTACCTTTCTTGTTTCTGTCTAGAATACTATCATGAAATTATGATTTCCAATGCAATATCAGTCCTTCAAAACTTAAAGTAACCTCGTTTTTTGATGTTAAAAGATCAGTACTCAATTTTTACCCATGCACCCATGCTTATGCCTTTTGGGCTTCTTGCTAATGACTACAACTAGCCCTTCACCCATAGTATGATCATGATTCCTCATAAAAGAATGATAGAAATAAGGAAAAATCAGTAAAAAGAAAAAAGAGTTTTACTAAACCCAAATCCCCTTAGACACAGAATATTTTATGATTGTATGTTGGTGCCTAGAATGTGAGTTCAAGTAGCCCAGACATGTTAAGTGTTGATATCTTGTTTTTATATTTTTCATATTTTAATGGAGAAAAAAAGAAAGTTTTCTAAATCCAATCAATATTTTGAAATTCAATCCTACTCCAAGAAAGAAAAAAACCATGAATCGACTCCCTTCCAATCTGCTCTTCCTAAACTAAGAGGTGCAAGGTATTTACATCAAGCTCTTCATGGAGAGAAAGCCCATAGGCATGTTTCGCCCACAGTATCCCATAGTCTATTGTGAAAGACTCGACAAGAGAGATTTTGTTGGGTCCTAGCAACGAAACCAAAATGTATGGTCATTGCACCTACATGCAAGATCTAGATGGAAACACACATATCAATCATGTACTGCAGAATAAAATAAGTGAATAATCAGATCCAAAGAACTCACCAACTGTTGTAGTCTAGGCATGCATTGATGAGCTCCAAAGCTCCAACGATCCCATCCATTACACTCGCAATCTTTGTGCTTCTTGCTTCTTCATCCCTCACATGCAAAAAGTCAATCTCCATTGCTGCTTGTTCCTCTAAGCTAAAGCAAGCTTGTCCCCTCTCTCTCTCTCTCTCTCTCTCTCTCTCTCTCTCTCTCTCTCTCTCTCTCGCAAGCCCCTCAAGCTCTCTAGCTTCTATCATAGACTCTCTGTCTCTTTACCTCTCAAACTAGGAAAAACCAAGAAGCATAGAAGAAGTGATAGAGAAGTTGTAGACAACATACAAGAAAGTGATATAGAAGTTGTGTACAACATACAAAAGAACAAGCTCACAAGCCCAACTCAAAAACGCTTCCTAGTCTCCATAGTCTAGTTGACATGCTATATAGAAAGCTTTAGTGATGGTTGACATAGAGAAAGAGAGAAGAGATAAGCTTTTGATTATAAGTTTTTGGGAATGGTTCACATTAAGGCTTCTTAACCTTATATATAACCTTTGATTTTAAATTTTTAAATGGGTCCACTTCTCAAGGGTGCTCGCCACCCATTCCTTTCAAGCCCACCTTTAGGGTCTAGTGGTCTATCAAACTATCTAATTCCCTAAAAACCCTAACTCACTCCACTCATGCACTATTAAATGTACCTTAATTTACAATTCTCACAAGAATAAGTCTAATTCTAAAAAAAGAAAACTTATTTTTCTCCGCTTAGGCCCTATGATATTTAAACATTAGCATATTTCTCATTTTTCATGCCATGTGATTCTTTGTCATTTTATGATGCCAGTGTTTTTCTAATATTTGATTTTTTAAAAATTTTCTTAGTGTACATCTTTTAATCTTCTTCTCTCATTTCTCCACATTTTCTTACTTATTGGCTATTATCTTTGCTCTTTTTTTTTTGCTTTGAACATAACCGATTAATAATGTTGAATGCTTTAACTATCTCTCATTCAACAAACTTATATTCTTTGTTGCTAGTTGAGTCTCCAAGTTTTGAATCCTTTTTTGATTTTGCATTTTGTACAGACTCCTTACTACATTCCAAGCCTTGGCTGCCTTAGTTGTATGCTAAATCAGGTCAAAACACTATCATAATAACTTGTAATCAAGCACACAATGCTTTTCGATTCCTTTGTTTCCAAGCCCACAGAAGATCAATATTTGGAGGAATCATAACACTCAAATTTGATAGGTTAAGGGTGGGTTATGGTTTTAGGTCAATCCCTATCATGTCTCCAGAAGATCATAAGAATCAAGGATATAATCTTAAACTTCCACAAAGTGTAGTTGTACTATCTCACTTGCCTTCATTGAAGGTTGGTGGATGAATCCTTAGTGTTTGAATTGTTAGTACAACAACACTACTTCTTGATGTACTAGCATTGCTATAACTGAGGCATTGGATGACATTTCTCCTTTTCACTATTTGAAGCCCTTCCCTCTCATAATACTCTTTACTCCTTAGAGCCCTTGGTCTTTGATGCCATGTGAAAAATTACATGGTACAACAGATAGAGTCTCAACAAGGAATAGAGAATACATAGTAAATATGAGAAGGAAAATGACTTCTTTAATTTCAAAAAAATTGATACAAAGATGGCTATGTCCATCCATGTGCTTGCACTATGACGCTTAGATGCTGATCTAGAAAGATGATAGGAAAAGATGTTAAGGTTAACTAGAAGAACTCTAATTGGGTGAAAGATAGATTGGTGATAGATTTGTAGGAGTCTTCATTTTATAGCCTAAGAAGATAGTTTGGTCAACCTATTCTACCATATTATGAACCTTCTCTAGCCAGCTAGAGAGTATTCCCTTTACTATTAGGCTAGGGGTGCTGCCCTCATATTTTCGTCACAAGGGAGTTACTAGCCCCCCTTAGACCCCTCAGTAAAGGGCCACATCAACAGTCCCTAGACTCCAAAATAGGGGCCCTTGATAACTCCCATACCCTACAATTTGATGCATTGTGCCTTGAGTTGCTACCAGCATAACTACTCTATCTAACCAAATGGTTAGATTTACAAGGGTCACCTTTTTTATATATGATTGCATAGACCTCATTTGATATACAAGTCAAGTCTGGACTTACATGTGACTTCTCCTCATAATGGGAGCCATACAACTTAGAGTGCCATGGATCATTGGTGGTACCTTATGAGGGTAGGACATTGAGCATATTTAGCACATTCCATGTATATGTGCAAGTTAAAGAAGACACTCTATGGGCTAAAGTAAGCACCTAAAGCATTGTCTGACAAGCTTGGGAAATGATTTTTGAGAACTGTATATCAAGTGGCCTTGGCTTGGTTTAAGTGGAAAGAGAGAGAAAATGAAGGAAAAAATGAGCTTGAAGGTAAGTGGCTGTGTGTTAACCCTCAAATGAACAAGGTGAAAAATCCAAAAAATCTAAAGAAGAAGATAGGGAAGCAAAAGACAGGGCCGGAACGGAGAACGAAGGCACGCCAAGAAAAATCGAGAAACACAAGAAGTGTGAGAAAGTCCTAAATCAAGGAGAGGTGCTCGAGAAAAAGTGCAAGTCAATACTTTTGTAAAAGAGTGCAAGGCGGACCATGATTTATTTTAAGAGCGGCGGCTATGCAAATTGTAAATGTAGATGGGCAGTAGGAAAGAAGTTAAGAAGATAGGAGAACAATGGAAAAAAGGGCCTAGGCTATGGTCGGCCATGTAAAAAGGGGATGACTGCCCAAATGAGATTCAGAGCTTTGTATATAAAGTTCAAAAGATGAATGAGAACTCATTCTTTGGTGTGTGGCAAAGTGAACTCTCTCTTCTTTTCTTCTTTTCTCCTCTTGCTTGCTTGTGAGTGAGTGAGTGAGGGAGTGTGTGAGGGTGAGGGATTTTGGAGGTGAAGCCCTCCTCCATCGATTCTCTTACTCTTCTCTTCTCTTTTCGCATCTTGCGCATGGCTATGGAGGATGGAGCTTGGAGATGGAGGTTTGAGGATGCTTGAGCTTGCATCAAGAATTGTGGAGCTATTGGAGTGCTTCAAAGAGGAAGCAACTCGATCAGGCATCAAGGTAAGCTCAATACACTCGTAGAGAGGGATGGCGCATTGACTATGTGAGAGGTAGCCATTAGCGCTCGCTTGAAACTCTTGAACAATAAGTGGTCCATGGGTCTTGGTGGTTGAGCTAGTGCTCACCTCTCGGCTATGTGAGAGGTAGCTATCAGTGCTCGCTTGAAATGCTTGAACAATAAGCGGTCCGTGGGTCTTGGCGGTTTACCTAGTGCTCGCCTCTACGTTTCAAGGGAGCACTAATGGTAAAAGTAGATGCAAGCGCTAGCTAAACCGCCAAGACCCATAGACTGCTTATTGTTCAAGTGTTTCAAGCAAGCACTAATGTCTACCTCTCACATAGCCAATGCACCATCTCTCTCTACGAGTGTAGTGAGCTTACCTTGATGCCCGATTGAGTTGCTTCCGCACTCCGATAACTCCACGATTCTTGATGCAAGCTCAAGCATTCTCAAACCTCTATCTCCAAGCTCCATCCTCCATAGCCCTGCGTGAGATGTGAGAAGAGAAGAGAAGAAGAAGAGAAGAGATGGAGGAGGGCTTCACCTCCAAAATCCCTCATCCTCACACACTCCCTCCCTCACTCACTCACTTCACCTCCAAAATTCCTCATCCTCACACTCTCCCTCACTCACTCACAAGCAAGCAAGCAAGAGGAGAAAAGAAGAAGAGAAGAGAGAGTCCACTTTGCCACACACTAAAGAATGAGCTCTCATTTATCTTTTGAACTTTATATACAAAGCCCTAAATCCCATTTGGACAGTCATCCCCTTTTTACATGGTCGAGCCCTTTTTTCCATTGTTCTCCTATCTTCCTAGCTTCCTTCCTACCACCCATTTACATTTATAATTTGCACAAGTTAGAGCCCAACACTCTTAAAATAAATCATGGTGTGCCTTGCACTCTTTTACAAAAGTATCGACTTTTACTTTTTCTTAAGCTCCTTTCCTTGATTTATGACTTTTTCACAATTCTTGTGTTTCTCGGGATGCCTTCGTTCTCCATTCCACTTTTGCCTTTGGCCCTATCTTTTGCTTCCCTGTCTTGTGCTTAATATTTTCTAGATTTTCCATTTTGTTTGTTTGAGGGTTAACATTACCCCCCTTCTAGTTGAGTGCCAGTCCCATGGCACTTGTTGGGTGGTGAGTCAGACTCTGCTGATGGAGTAGCCAAGTGGCTTTTTAAGTTTGTGTACAAGCTGTGCTGGAAGTTGTGTTAGAGGGATTTATGGAGCTTGAAGGCCCTTGAGTTGGAGATGATCCCTAGTGTTGGAGGGATTTATGGAATGGAAAGGCTTTTGAGTGTGGAATGAGCCCTGGTCTTGGAGGGATTTATGGACCTATTGGAGGGATTTTTGGAAGAAGATGATGTATGTGTCATCCACGCTCCTGGCCGCGAGGCCGTGGGGTTGTTGAGCGCATGATAGAGGTCCGGCTAGTGCATGAGTTAGTGCTTGCCCGTTTTAGGTCCCATCAATGCATCAGCAAAATCAGCACAAAAGGGCACCCAAATTGCATCATTCAAACACCCCAGCCCCTACTTTTAGGTAGTGCTTCCGTTGCATAGGTGTAGGGGTTCATTTTGTCATGTTTTGATGTATAAAAAGTGATAAATCACAAACTTTGACAAAGAGATAGGGTAAATTCAGGCTAAATCTCATGCTCCGCCACTACCATACATTCGCAAACACTCATTATATTTTTTCTTATGTTTTATGAAGCGTATTTCTATTTTTTCCTTATTTTTTCTTATTTTTAAACATTTATCTGATAATTATCACTAATATTTTTTATTTTCCTTATACCAATCATTTCAGCATATTAATACTCAATTTTATATTCCATTTTCCCCCATAGGAACACATTTCACCCACCCGAAAAGACAAAACTATCATTTTACCCTTAAAAACCTCATTTCGGGTTTTATGGGATTTAAATAGTGCATGTAAATCATTACAAAATCAGAATTTTTTGATGGACAGCAATTAAACATGATGCAACCAACACTCAAACAAATTTTCATCACATAAGAACATCATTTCCATCATAAAATGTCAAAAAACCTTCATTTCCTTCATTAAAAATAGTCATACCATGTTTCCACGAAACCCAAAACGCATTAAACGACTGCATGACCAGCCGGATGGAGCCTCCATTGCTCTCAATTCCATGCTGCAAATCAAGCTTCAGTATCTCCATTAATCTCCATCATCTTTTGCTTCAATCTCCTTCCCGATCCCTCCTTCAAGATAATGCGCATGAACAGCCCATAGAGGGGAAAGAGAGGGAGGGTAGAGAAAGACTAAAAAATGAGATTTTTTAAATCCTTCATTAAAACGGGCATCTTGTTCCTCTCTTTGCCTTGATGGAGAATCTCTCTCTCTCTCTCCAAATGGATTTGAATTGGAGAGGCATCGAGCAAAAATGAGGAGGCACATTGACGCTTCCCTCTGTTCGATAGTTTTTACATTAGTTTCAATGCTTTTATTAAGCCCAAGGTTTAAAACATTAAAATAACATGTTCATCTTTTTGTGTTCACACTGTCCTGCAAGTGGATATTTCGGTTTTGAGGGGACAAACGAACTCCGATTTGTAATCCGACTGACAAGCGGCTTCATGGCGTCAAACTCCATCAATCTGGCCTCTCCCACGCACTTATAACGTCGAACCTTGCGAGGATTAAATGGGGGGTCAAATGACCTCCGATTGAAAAATAGAGACTTGCGTTGGATTCTTGATGCCGAAATGCATCTAGAAAAACTTTAGCTCGATCATCTGCCGCAGTTTGATTTTTCATGAAAATTTTCCCTTTAATGCCTCTCGAATACTTTCTGGCTCCAAAACGAGCTTCAACGCTTCAAGAACAGGATCCAAATCGAGTCCTAAAATCCAGCTCTCAATGCACCCCCATGTAGTGCACCTTCTTTTCTTTTCAGATACAAACAAAGGCCCCAACCACCAACCCCAGAGACCCCATCATCCATGCAATGCCCTCCCCATCTTAGGTGACAATGTCACCATGCCAGCAAAACAAAGTAGAGGCACACTGAGGCAGTTCCAATCAAAAAGTGAATGAAGAAACTCATTTCAAATAGCACAAGAGAAGGCAACCGTACAGGGCCAAGAGACGGATCCATCTAACACCATATTCAATTTTAAAGATGGATCCGCAGTTTTTGTTACGTGCTTCTATCAAGAGAAGGCTTGTTCTTCTCTCAGGCATTATAACCTATCCATTAGATGTAGAGAAGTATGTATTAACCCCTAAATAATAAGCATTTTAAGTCTGTCTAGTAATCACCAATATACCATATAAATCAACATGGCATTAAGAGATGTTTAAAACAGAGATAAACATCGATATCAAAATGCATGTGGATATGTATATCGACACAAATTATAGATTCAATTTCAAGGCATCACTTTAATCATACAATTTACATGAAATATAATGAAAAGAATAGCACAAGAATACTCAAAGAATTTTGAAAAAATAAATTTTATTATAATGAATAGGAGTCTGATTTGACTCAATACATTGTATGAAATGTGGGTATTATAGAGTAGTTGTTACAAGGATAGTAGCCACATGGCATGTAAATCTTAATAGGCACATTGGATTGACACCTGAGATATTCTAAGACTCAACACATTGTGTGTTATATGGATGATATGATACAAGAGTTTCATGGATCATTGCCAATTGGCATGGAGATCCGAATGGACACATAGGACCAATAAAGCATAGGATTTTTGAACCATCGACTTCCAGAAGAGCCATGTCATCCAGAACAAAGGAATCACTCACCACATCAAAATAGTCGATGGAGAATTATGTGCTTCACCTAAACCTTGTACAATACCTGCATGTACAAAAAAATAAGTGCATGAATTTCTTTTAACAGAAATACTTGCATGAATCCCTTTTAACAAAAAATATCTAGATAACAACATGAATAGAAGCAATACAAAATAAGGTCAATTTACCTATAAGCTGATCTGGTGAAGATAAGATTGAATCGTTGCTAATCAAAACCCATTGCAAATGATGGACATAAGAAAACATCAATCCCATCAAACATAAAAGTCACTAATTAAATGAATAAATTTTGGCACCACAAAATATGGCAGATTTACTCGTAAATTGAGCTACAGAATCTCTGATCTACCTTGTGTTAAGTGTTGCAACAACAATTGATCCTTAAGTTAGAACTAGCATCAAACCCTATTGTAAAGATAGTAGAAAAGGGATAATGCAGAGAGAAAGAAAGAGAGAGTGTGTGAGTACACGGGAGAGAGAAAGAAATGAGCACCTATCCAATCAGGCTCAAATCGATCTCTTCAAAAGACAATAGCAAGAGTTAGTATTTACATGAAGGTATACTGAAAAAACAATAGAAAAGAGGAAACACAGAGAGAGAAAGAGAGAGGGAGAGAGAGATGACTACTTATGCAATGTCACCCAAAATGATCTTTGCAATAAAATAACAACAAGGGTTAGAACTAACATTATGTTGTATTGAAAAGATATCAGCAAAAAAAAACCAAATAGAGAGAGAGATTAGCATCTTTGCCTCTTGCTACAAATAAACTCTACAAGAAAACAACAATTGTAACCAACATCAAATTCCATTGAAAACACAACATAAAAGAGAAACAACACATAGAGAGAGGGGAGAGAGAGAGAGAGAGAGAGAGAGAGAGAGAGAGAGAGAGAGAGAGAGAGAGAGAGAGAGAGAGAGAGAGAGAGAGAGAGAGAGAGAGAGAGAGAGAGAGAGAGAGAGAGAGAGAGATGAGCACCTCTACCTCCTGCACAAAATAACCTCTGCAATAAAACAACAATAACAATAAGAAACGACATCAAACCTTATTGAAAAAATAGCAAACAAGAGAAAATGCAAAGAGAGATGGGCAGCTATGTTTTGCCCAAAATTTGGAGCTGCATGGAGAAGAAAGTGCAGAGGTAAGCAGAACGCTCAAAACCCTAATTACTCTCAATAGGGAGCTTCAATGGAGATAAAAATTCATGAATATAGAGAAGAGAGAGAAAGTGGTTTGTTGGTGAACTTTTGGGTCAAACTGGTTTTGTGAGAAAGAAAAAAACCAGTATATAAAATTCTCCAAAAAAGGGGGGGAATACAAGGTGAGAGAAACTCAAATTTTGTGTACTATTCATTCTCCCTTTTTTTAAATCCCCCACTACCCCTTTTCTTAGTAGAAAACCCAAGATTTGGAGAGAGAAGATTCACCCTCCATGGATGTCAACATTTAGCCTTCCGATTGGACAATCCAAAAGGCCCACATCTTAAACTATATTATTTTTAAGGGCCCATTTGTGAGTTCATTTTTTTCCTAATGCTAGAGCCCTAGAGCCCTAGAGCCGATGGGCCCATTTTTTGTCCCTATAGATAGTACATTTGCTAGGAGCCACTAATAAGTTGCAGTCTCCTAATCTTGGTTGATAGGGACCACTTGTTCAGTGTATGCCAAAGGGCATTCAAATAGATCTGTTATTTCCTCATAGACATTGTCAAGCCAAGATCCAAAAGTAGAAAAGAGCTTAAAGGTCTAGATGATGGGCTAAAATCCTTAGGAGGTATTCCCCTCAACATAGTAACTCGATATCCCTATGACGAAGGGGTCTTAGTGGCCCTAGTTCTACGAGTAGTTCTTTTTCAAGAGGAGGAGGAAGCTTTAGTACTTTCCCTCTCCCAGTAGTAGAGGTTAGCCCACTTTGAGTGGGGTAGTAGTTTCACTAGTTCAAAGTCCCTTAGCAAATTTAGTTGTTGACATTGCACAACATATTGCAATTCTTGCAAGGATGCAAGATCTACTAGCCTTAGGATTCCCTCTACCCATTTTTAATGGGTTAGTAGAGAAAGATCTAGAACTCCACATTAGTGAGTTCTAAAAATTAATGTTCAATTATTGAATTCAAGATGAGGGGCATCTAATGATGTTCTTTAATATGACTCTAAAAGGAAGAGGTGCATTATGGTATCATAGCCTAGAAGCCAGAATCATAACTACAATTGATATATTTTTCACCCCTTAGAGAGGTGGTCAGAATTGGCTACGTGTTCTCAATGTAACATGTCAAGAACTGCATGAGAATGTTTGAGTGTATGCCAAGAAATTGAAAGAAGTGTTTCATAAATTGCAAAGCTATATTCCCATTCTAGCTGCTCCTCAATTGCAATATTTTTTACTAGGCTAGACTTTAATATCCAAGTGTAGTTAAGTAGTGTTACTCTTGTTGACATTGATACTACTATTACATGAGTAGAGGAGGCAGATTTGCGATTACAAGCAGTCTACGCCTCTAGGGAAAACTTGAATTTGAGTCTAGGATATGGAAATAATTTGGCATTAACTAGTGGAAGTCAAGGGGCACCCATGACCAATTTGAATGGGAGAAGAATCATAATGTAGAGTGTGCCTATGCTACGAGCTCCTTCTATTGTGACTATGTCAATGGCTAGCCAGATGGCTCCACTAAATAATGAAATCTAAATGACAAATCCTAATGTTGTTCCAGTTAATTAGTAGCCGATCCCTAGTCAACTACTTAGACCAATTGAGCAGCAAGTACATGATCACGGCTATGAGTCTAGTGCATCAAATGTTCTTAGTGAAGTCAAGGACATGATGAAGCATTATACTGATATGATAGCAAAACAATATAGAGAAATATCCATAGATGTTAATTTCCTAAAGAAGTAGAAAAATCCGATAGGAAAACGCCTTGAAGAGGGTGGTTCATCATCAAGATTTAGTTGTAAGTGGTGTGGTGATCAACACTTTTCAAAAATTTTTCCTAATGTCAAATGTGACATATGTGGGAAGTCCAATCATCTAGCTAGTACTTGCTAGAGTAAGACTAGCTCTCTTCAACAAGGGAATAAGTAGCCATGTCCAATAAATCATCAAGCACAAGGGAATAACCTTCAGTAGGATGAGGGACCAAAACAAATACTACAAACTGGAAAACCTACTATAGAGTTGCCAGTGGTAGTGGTGTCAACCTTATCAAAGTTGTGTGTGTCAATGCCATTAAGGCTTCCAATTTGTGAGCCATACAAGAGGACAAAAGTTAAGGAAGGTGACAGGGATAATATAAAACTTGCCGGGACAAACCCTTAACATGATGATAAGGGGATGCAAGTCCTTAACCCTAATGTGGAAGTCAGTCCTCTAAAAGCTATTGATGGCAAAGCTAACCCCAATAAGATGCTTCAAAAAAAGAAGAAGGGAAAAGCTATGAAAGATGCACCAAAGCTTGTTCTGTGAGATCAAGAGAAAGGATGGTCTAGCATGAGAAGAGAACTAGTGCTAATTATCATGGATTTGATTTAGTGAGGTCCCTTGCGAGGTAAAGCTTGATGTGAATCTCTTGTAGTTGATCAGGTTACCCCCTGGACTGCGTAAAGAGTTTAAGAAGATTCTTTGCACTGGGTATATCATTAAGCCCTTGGGAATAGCTCGCGTGGGAAATGATTGATTTGAATATGTTGAAAACCATTGACCAAGGGTAGTAGCATATATTGACGGCATACTAGTGAAACATATCCTTCATCAATATTATGAGTTTAGAATTGATGGAAAGGTTGGGATTGGAAATCCAAAAGGATACCTCCACAATTCTTTGAATGGTAGATGACAGTTATTAGGTTTGCAAGGTGTCCAAGCTATTAAGTATTGTTAGGAAGGCCATGGATCTTGCAATTTGATTGCCAAGTTGATATACCTATTGGTCATTTGATTTTTGGTAGATGGGCCCCTCGTGTGATAACAGATGCATATCTTGAATCTCCTCAATAAAGTGAGAGAGTACCTTTATATTCATCAGAATTAGATATTAGAGGATCCATCTGGTAGTGAAACTTCATCACCAAGTGATGAATCAAAAGAGAAGTCCATTTACAGAGGATCTCTACTAGGTGACTCTAAATGAGCCAATAGAAGATCATGACAAAATAAAAGACATGAATGTGATTGAGTTAGACCTCAGTACATTGTATGATCCACGATCAATTAAATTAGGGTCTATGCTTAGTTTGGAAGAAAGAAAGGGCATGTGTCCTTGATCCAAGAATTTTGTGACATTTTTTTCCTAAGCTATCATTAGGAGAAATATGGACTCTCTTTTTTGCCCCTTAAGGGGTTTCTCTCACCTCTCTCTCTCTAAAAAGAGATTCCAAAATAATATTATAAAAAGAGATCTTCTACAATCAAGTAAATCTCGTTTTTGTGTTTTCAATAGATTTCACCTATTATTTTATTCCCAAACTGCAGGATAAGGTCACTTTTTCTCAAAATCCTCATAACTAAAAAAATACAATTCTATTTTTTCTAAAAATGCAGCCAATCATTGATACATGAATCTTTAATGCCCTCATGACTTTTCAACATTAAAATATATTAGAATCATTCTCATTCTCGCTTCTTAAAAGGGCGGAAGTTAAAAAACGATATAAAATGACGTACACATCATATTTTAAGATTATTTTTTACCCAGAGACACCTTTTTGACTCGAGAGTTTCCTTGTAAATTTTCATCTTTTTTGGACAAGTATATACCTATTTCTGGGCATTTTTTCATTCCCTCAGAAAGCTCTAGTTTTGTCCCAAACTTTGTGCATTCTTCTCTTTCCCTCTAGAATATGGTTTCTTGCATACGAGTTCTTCTGAAGCAGCATTGAGGAGTAGTTTTGATACCATTTGTTGAAATCAAATAATCTCTATCTACAACACACTCTACCCTGCTACAAGCCATCTTCCTCTTCAGAAATATGCAGTAAGAAATCTCCGTCTTCAATAGTCTATACTACAAGCAATCCAATGATAATGGAGGTATCTTTATTTTTTTAATCTTTGTGATGTTATTATTCTTCACAGTTGTTGTTCAGTCCTTAAGCATTAATTCATAGAGAGAGAGAGAGAGGGGGGAGAGAGAGAGAGAGGAGGGGAGAAGGGGGGACAGAGAGGACTGTTTGAGATGAACAAAGAAAATAAGTGATAGAGTGACAGATAGTAAATTAGGGCAGAAGATAAGATGATGTTGTTGTTTTCCACTAGCCAAGCTTCGGTATGAATGTGTTTAGGGTTTCCTTGATGAATTTTTGTTGAGAGAGAGAGAGAGAGAGAGAGAGAGAGAGAGAGAGAGAGAGAGAGAGAGAGAGAGAGAGAGAGAGAGAGAGAGAGAGAGAGAGAGAGAGAGAGAGAGAGAGAGAGAGAGAGAGAGAGAGAGAGAGAGAGAGAGAGAGAGAGAGAGAGTATTTTGGATAGAACAGAAGATAAGATTTGATGCTAATTAGAGGTAGATTAAAAGCCAAGATTACAGGCTGATTAGGGGTTGATTAGGGTCTATCAAGACTAAAAGCAAGAGAAAGAGACAAGAACCAACTGGGTTTTTAAAAAAACACAGATATAGTGAATCAAAGGGGTGTAGTTCTGCGATTTGAATGTTAATCCAAGTTAACATTTGCATACTTTTTTTTTTGTAGAATGCATGTGCAGGATGTACCAAGAGAAAGAGAGATATTCACTTTCAATTGGAGGATGAATATGCACCAATGTTCAAAAGAATTGTGGAAAGAGATGATGCAATAAGATGCAGGATGCAACAAGAAAGAAATGCAGGGAAAAAAAATGTGGACCTTTGGGTTGATGGGTGCATTTATCCACCCGATCCATTCACTCGAAGGCCACCACAATTTGAAGGGCTTACATCATTTGTAAAGTTTGCTTGTGAAGGCAATGAAGGATTGTATGGATACACATGCAGACTTGTCACACAAGGATTAGCAGGGGCTCATCAAACCTTGACAAATATGCAGACAAGATTACAAGGGAATATGCAGTCTTTGATGGAAAATGATAGATTATTGGCTGAGAAGGATAGAGAGAACCAGAACCTACAACAAGCAATGTCTGTCATTGAAGATGCTATACATGCTACACACGTGTAGAATATGGAGTTACAGTCTAAAGTCAATGACTTGGAGAAGGAGAATTGAAACATAGAGAGGAAGCTCACAAAAACTTTGGAGATTGGGCCCACTTTAAAAACCAAAGAGGTACGTCAGCGCATCCGATCCGTTAAACCAATTGGCCAATTAGCCAAAGGAAGTGGACAATATCACAGACGGATATATGCTCAATCTACTACAATGAGAAATATGTTTCCTCATGCAGAGAATGATACTATTGCCAAAGTCCTTAGCAAGGATATAGTAAAAAATGCATTGGAAAATCGTAAATTCAGGGACATTGTGGATGGTGTTGCTAGTGAACGTCTTAGGGATGTGAGCAACTTGTTTACTGCTACAGATGCTCAGGGATTATGTGACAAGGTGGGAATGAGTTGTGAGTCATATAGTATGCTCTATCAACAATTGGATACAGGTTTTAAGCAAGTCTTCAATACTAAGCGAGTAATGCCTCTGCCAAAACCATTTCACGTGAAGAAGGCTCAAAAACAATTAAATGAGAAAGTTTTAGAACTAATTGGTGAGCCTACGCATTTGGAACACACACACATATTGAAGTATGGTTCCAAAGAAGTTGCCTTTGTATTGAATGCATCCAACAACTTTGTATTGGATATATGTAGGGTTCAGATTGCTATGGTCAAGTTCTACAATATGTCTATGGAAGAATGTAGAGGCAAGCTTAACTTTGTCCTCAAACTTGATGGGAGTGAGATTATCAAGGGGCAAAAACTTGAGCGTGTGAGTATAACACTTATGAATCGAGCATTGGATCCCAACATCGATGAAAAACATCCTTTATACTTCAGTGTACAATCGGAGAATGAAATATGGTGGCTTGCAGCATTTGAAGTACCAAAGGAGGACCATGAAGTACTTAAAGTTTTTTTTAACCTCACTAATATACCCAGTGTTATTCAACAGCAAAATAATGGAGCAGTTTTACACGTTGAGGGGTTTGGGGACTATCAAGTTGAATGGCATCTTGCAGGTGATTTAAAAACATTGAAGTGTATGTTTGGTTTATCAAATGCAGCAAATGCAAAATTTCCGTGCATATACTGCATGCAAACTAGGAAGAAAGAGAAAGATGGAAAGAAAGAATGGCTTACCAAGGTAGGACAACAGGGTGCTCCGACACGTGATCAGAAAGTCATGAGAAATGGAATGCTAATTCCAGTGGATCCAAACTGGCACCCTATTTTGGAAATACCACTAACAAGGGTTCACTTTTGAACATTGCATTGTTTGGTTAGAATAATTGAGAAGCTAGTATATGAATATATATGCTTTGCATACAAGATGCAGCCCGTATCAGAATCTGATGCTACATGCAAGAAGGTAGAACAAGTCCTCTCTGAAGTTGGATTGCACGGAGGCCAAGTAGAAATAAAAAAGGACGAGAAAAAATCGGGGAAGAGTGGAAATGTTCCTTGTAAACCATGCTTTGGCGGACCCAAGGCTAGGAAGTTTTTATCTCCACCTCGAGATGAGGAAGGCAATATACTAGTAAAACAACCAGAGAAGTACGAAGCATGGAAAAAGTTGCACCTTGCTGTTTCAGATTGGAGCAATGGGGGACAAACGAGGATTGCGAAGGCAGAAGTGTGGATACACCTAGATAGATTAGCAGCTCTCTTACAGAAGTTGAGGTTTATGGATGGTGATGCCAGTGCATTTAAAGAGACAGCTGCTAAATTTCATAAGTCCATGGTGGAGGCATGGACTACAAATAGCATAACACACTACATGGTTAGTATTATCACCATTGCAAAAAAAAATCATCATTTCGAATTACTTTGTGTTTCTAATCTCTTTTCTTGTGCAGCATATACTTGAAGCACATGGTCCATACTTTGCAGATCAAGGAAGTTTGGCAATATGGTCAACTCAAGGCATGGAAAGATCTCACTGGCAAGCTCGTTGTGCTTTTCAAAAGGCAACTGATCATGGAGGTGGCATCAATGATTCCAATTCTATGAGGCAATTATTCCAATGGTGGTATAGGAGACTAGAGATACGATACGAGGAAAAAGAAAAGAAGTCCAAAACATCTCAAGCAGAATCTATAAGTAGGGCAATATATGAAGTGAGAAAAGCAAGATATGAAAACAGCACAACTAGACAACGGCACGCAGAATGGTTGGCAACCCAAGAGAGAGATGGCAAAAAATGGAGACCTAGATAAAGATAATAATTTTGATGCATTTAGAGTCCAGCACAAGTCCCAAGGATATGACACATCAATATTGATATCTCTAACATGAGATGTCTTATAAATTTTCTTTAAAATTTCAAAGGTTTGTCACTATGTTTTTCAAAGTCGATTTCGAACTTTGTTTTTTAATTATGAAAAGTCGATTTTGAAATCCTAAGACAAAGATATGAAAATTCCAAACATTGGAACATTCAATGGCCTAGAGAGAGAGGGGGGCATGTGGGGGGTGTCAGGAGATAGAGAGAGGTAGGGATGGGGTGGAGTAATGAAATGAAATGATAAATTTAAAATTCATTTACACCACAGTAAGTTTGAAAGTTTCGTATTTAAGTAGTCTCTCCTTTCATGTTTTCCCATTGCTCTCCACTCTACCCTCCACCTTTCTATCCTTCATCATCACAGCCATGGCACGTTCCAAGCTTCCTATAAAAAAGGCGCCTGCGAGAGCAAGAGCTCAACACTCTTCCGAATCTAGTGAGCGTACTGTGAGTGACAAAGATCCCTTGGTGACCGAAAACAATGGCCCTACTGCAGCCAATAATGGTGGCGCTACTGTGGCAAACAATGGTGGCCCTAGTGTGGTTGATAATGATGGTTCCTCATTGTCCAGAAATGGTGGTCCACATGCTCCAGCTGCTCCACCTCCCACTACTGCTCCAGCTCGTAATACACGCCCTCCAACACATAAAAAGCGAAGATGGAGACCAGGCACAGCTGTGCTACGCGAGATAAGGAAATTCCAGAAGAGTGCCGACTTGATTATTCCTAAGGCACCATTCTCCAGGTTGGTGCGAGAAATACTGCAAGATCTATAGTCAGGGCATCATCACAAGTTCTTTTCGAGGAATCAGGCAAGGAATGTGGGGCGATGGTCAAGCCAAGCCTTGCTTGCTCTCCAAGAAGCAGCTGAAAGCTACTTGATTGATCTAATGAGCGATGGTCAAATTTTAGCCATTCATGCCCGACGTATCACTATTAAGCCCATAGATCTGGTTCTTGTTCGCAGGATCCGCAATAACAAGGATGCATTTAATCTTAATGTCAACAATATGCTTTGAGAAGCTACCTTGTAATTGGATCTATGTTTTTAGCTCAGGTTTGGTTGTAGATTGTAAGGAGCTTAGTTTTGGGTTATCTTTCCAGTAGACCTTCAAGTATTTGATAGTAGTGGCCTACAAAATGGAGCTAAATTTTCCCTAGCTCTAGTTGTACTTGGTGCGATGCACTATCTACCGTGTATTTCATAGTTTCGCAATGCTAAATCCAATATGTGATATTCTATTTTGACCATGTTTCGCATTGTGTGAATTTTCAAGTTTCCAATTTTGTAAGTAGTTTTGTTGAGGATAAATTCAATGTGCAACCACGTACACGTCGGTGATCGGTTGTACATGGGCCGATGCACTATATCCTTACTATATTTAGTGGTTTGGCAACAGTATATCCGATATGCGATATTCCATTTTACCCATGATTTATTTTTTGTCAATTTTTAAGTTTCCAATGTTTCGCGTTGCGAGGTTGACAATACATTTAATCTGCAGTTGCACACACTCATTATCAGTACATTTAATCTACAGTTGCGAGGTTGACAATACATTATCAGTGCAGTATAATGTAGTTAACACATTTTCAAAAAAAGATTGAACCGTCAAATTTATAAATCGGAATCTGGTGAAACTTCACCCTCATGTTGGGCATTAGAAAAACTCATTTATATTAAAAATTTGGCCCCATCAGAAGCCTCTGGGTCACCTGCCCGGAGGCTCGCGTCTGGGGCCTTGAATCCCCACACACGAGCCTCCGGACAGGTGATCCAGAGGCTTCTGTTGGGGCCAATTTTTTTTTGGGTGGTTGATGTGTCCTTGAGGAGTCTACATGTAAAATTTCATGTGAATCGGAGCACTGGTGATATTTTTCCAAAGCCTGGATTCATTAATTAAAATTTTAGGGTTTTTGAAAAGTTTGGCTATAAGTTTAAAGTTTCACCTCATTTTACACATTTCACTTTTGAGTTCTGAGTTCTCTCTCCTAGAAGACATGGTACGCACCAAGCAAGCAGCCCGGAGATACCCCCTTGGAAATTCCATACGACAGCCACGTCCTCCAGCTCCACCACCACCACCACGACGCTAGCATCCCAAGCGTCGATGGAAGCCAGGCAGAGTGGCTCTTCGCGAGATCCGCCACTACCAGAAGACCACTCACCTCCTGATACCGAAGGCTCCATTCCAGAAGTTGGTGCGGGAGATCATGGAGGGCATACTGATCAGGAACAACAGGAATCAGTTTCCAGATACATCACACGCGAAACAACCGAATCGCTGGACTGCCCAGGCCCTCCTCGCACTACAAGAAGCTGCTAAAGTCTACCTCATCGACTTATTTGGAGACTCAGTCTATGCAGCGGTGCATGCAAGGAGGGTCACCGTCATTGACAGGGATCTGCGGATAGTCAGGTTCTTTCGGCGATGGAAAGATAGTCCTCGCGGAGGTCAGCAAGGATAGAGGTGTACAACTCAAAAGCACATGGAATGTAGCTTCTGAAGACATTTTGTAAAGCCTTGGTTGTAATGGACCCCATGTAAAATTGTTATTAATACAAATACAAAGTTTTTGGCGCGTCTTATTTTTGTTTAGTCGCTTGATATTTATTTTATTTACGTCGTTGAGTTATCGTTACATGCGTTTGAACAGATACATGTTGCGCACAAATTCGATAAAGCACTACGTATTAAATTTAGGGTACGAATCGTGTTACGTATAAATTCGACAAATAAACGTAACATTCAAGTAAAAAACAACAGTAAATGACACGTATCACAAACTACATTGCACGCGAATCCAACAAATATCGGTTTTCATTACTTGAAGAGAAGATTACAAAGTGCAGTACATCAGTGATGCGATATCAGTAGGCAATAAGTGCATCTATTCTCTCCTAGGCTTCTTCGAGCTAGGCTCCCCATGGTCAGAGCTATTCTTGATCATAGGCAACAATACATTTTGCCCCAATAGTTCTTGTCTAATGACAGTGGGGTCTTCAACACCGACAACCATGCCACGGGCCACCATGGAGAAAAGTGGGCCAGACCTAGTACTCGTGAATAAGTAGAGTAGCTTTGAACGTCGAAGCAACACTACTTTCTCCAGGCTGGAGTTGGTCAGGATGGTCTTGAAGGGCCCAGCCTTTGTTAGTGTCCTCAACTTCAAGAAGTTCTCGGCAAAAGCAGGGGAGCATGTCTTATGAAATACAATAATGTCGTTGACAAGCTGCCCAACGTACTCCTTCAATGCCGAGTCTTGCACCCTTCCTTGGCTACCAGATCGGCCACCCTGCCTAGATGAAAAATCATCTATATAGACAATCTCCTGCAACACACAAGTTCAGTATCAGACTCACTATGCATGGAGTGTGCTGAAGATATATAAATCATATTTATATGAAACTTAACCAGTAGGGCCTCTAGGGCATCAGGAGCTGCAGATTCAGGCCCCCAGACGCGAGCCTCTGGCCAGGGCACATCTGGGGGCCCGATCCCGACAAAAATCCATGTGTGTGCTCCCAATGCCCTAGAGGCCCTACTGGTTAAGTTTCATAGGAAAATGAGAACATTACCTTCTCTGCATCATCTATCTGCCGCTGTAATGGAGCATCCAGGTCTGCTCCTGCCACTGGGCCGCCCTCGTCTCTCTCCTGGGTAGGCACTGCATAGTCGGGTCGAGGACCAAAAAGGCTTTCCTGCAACCGCTCGAACTCCTCATCAGAGATCTGATACTGTGGCATCGCATCCTCAATCTGCTCCTGGATGCTCACAATGGCAGAGATGTCATTGATGCTTGTGCCATCATAACGAGCCACCTCATCAACATGTGGTGGGGCATCCTATAAATCAAAATCTATGAAATCACTAGGTGCATCACGCACCATGATACAGTATAGTTCTTCTTCCCTAAGCTCCAACAACTCTAGCACATCTTGCATGAGTAGATATTCCACCCCCTCGATGGTGATAGCATGGAGAGAAGAGAGGGGTGGCTCTTCGTTCATGGGCATCTCATCAGGGCAGGGAGGTGGGTGCACAATGGCCAAGCTCTGTGCTGCCTCAACACTCAGATCGAGAGTGATCTCCTCAGGCTCCCTCTCAAAGTACTCTAGTAGTGGCCAAGAGGGTGCGTCGATGTCCTCGTTAGTGTCCTCTTGCACCTCAGTGCACATAACATATATGGCAAAGGTGGCATCCCTCTCAATGAGATCCATCATGACGTGGTCCTGTGACGAGGTGGGCACTGCTCTAGCACGGAGATGTTGCCCCACATGCACCAGGGCTCGACTTATCACCTTTGCATGGCTGGATCCGGCACACAAACTATACAAAAAACACATGGGAACCCACTTGAGAGTGGAGTCGGGAATAGAGCAAGTGAGAGGGTTCACTGCATCACAAAACGATGCTAGTATACTAGAGTCAGGGTCTACAGCGGAAAGCGAGCTCTCTAGACTCAAGGTCACGCAAAACCTAGGGTATATCTGGTCCCCTATGTGCGCGTAGCATGTGGAGCTGATCCATGTGGCAAAGGCGGGAGTGGTAGCCATGGCACACAAAGAGAGAAGGAAGGAGAGCACAAGTGTAGGGAAGTGGAGAATGAAAGTGAAAATGAGTTTGGAGTTATAGCTTTTATGTGTCTAGGGTTCTAAATAAAGGTTCTTTATAAAGTTATTAACTCTAAAGTTTCAAATTAAAACTCTTACCTTAGTTTCTTTATTTCAGTACTTTAAAGTCACTGTTAAAATTACTCATACAGACAAACGCTTCGTTCTACATTATTATATCCTCGAATATGTTTGGGTCGCTGAGTATATTCAAGTCTAACGAGAGAAAATATATAATTATTTAAAGAAAATAAATCTAAAAGGCCTTGAAATTCCCTTTGGATCCAATTTAATATTAAAATTTAAGAAACGAGCAGCAGAGATGCGCTACAATATATCATTGTGCAAAGACAATATTCTCTAGACTATAGACCTCTAACCTGCAATTTAATTATGATTTTTAATTGCACGATTGAGTAATTACAGTATGTATTATCGCACGCTTGGATCACAGTAAACTAAAATTTAAAGTACTCAAAAGTTAAAAATAGGTAGGTATTCGCTCTTTATAAAGTTTTTTTACAAGGATTCCACTATCTCAAGGATATGTGGAGAAGCACATTGTTTACATGTCATGGATTGCTCACTACGATTCCTAACTTTTCTATTATCTAACTTGAAATAGAAGTTGTAGAGGGGCTCACTGGACATTAATTGGATTTCTTGTCTCAGAAAATAAATGGGCCAATGACTCTCTGCGCTGACTACGAAAGGATTATGACCACTCCACAAGATTACCACATCTACGAGCGCTGTATGTGTGTCATCTCGGAGATCTTGATCCGAGCTGATCCACTCCCCTCGCAAAAGTCGCCATCTTCTATATCGAAAGCGAACGCACAGAGTTTGTCTAGCAATGAAATACATGTAATAAAAATAAAAATAATGGTAAGTGAATGCGACTAACATAACAATTCATCTAAGCGAGATGTCAATTAAATCAAGGTATGCAAAGTAGTAAAAAAGTTTTACCTGAATGTAATATCAGATTGGTTGACCCTGCACTCAATTGTCTCATCAAAATGTGTTCTTTTGACTTGCCAAGACTCACCCAATAGCTGACTCATCCATTCCTCGGATGGACACTTGCATTGATAAGTAATCTTTGTTTTCTTCAAAACATCACATGAACCAAACAAATGTGCAAACAATGAGAATGGAATAAACCAACTAAGATGCACATCTTTGGAGCCTGTGGTGGGTTTCATAGCACTATTGATGTCAGATTTTATCTTCGACTTGCAAGCTGCTGACAACTCCAAGCTACCAATGAACCATTCACCACTAGACAGTGGCGGCAATGGGACATGCTGCAATCTCTGGCTTTCTACCACATACAATGAATTATAAAAAAAGATATTTTGAGTGGCAAGTTGACTTGCAGAGGTATTATCATAGATCAAAGAACCTATCTCTTCATGCCAAACATGTATCTTGTCGCTTAAACATTCCACATTCTGCCATTCATGCAAAGTCGATGGATATAGAGCTGTCAATCAAACAAGACTGAATTAGAATACTGCAAAGACTTTTAAAAACAACTCTGATACAAAAGAATAATCAATGATAAAATTTAACAACTTACTGTTTTGTTTATAATTTGCAATGTTCTTCTCGTCGTGTACAGAGATTTGTTTATGCGTATAAACATGTTGAATCAACACTTCTGTTACTGCACTTGTGCCATTAAACACTTTTCTGAACTCTAGAATTCTACCTTTCCAATGTTTGCTAGGGTTTGCAACATCCTTGCGCTTGACCTTGAAACTCCCTTGAGTACTTGGGTGCATCAAAATCCAATCCAACTTATAATACTTATCACAAATCCAATTACCGCCATTATCTTTCCTGTTGAAGACCTCCACTGCAAGTATGCTACTGATATTTTTCCTCCGTGAAGACATCTGTAACAACCAAATACAAAAGTTACCTATCAACATGTGTATAATTTGCAAATGTTCTCTCCAAATGAAATTAAAATTAAATGGATCAATTTAAAAAAGAAACATTGTACCTGTAATTTCTTTCACAAAGATCTCTAGATATGTTGAACAAGAAGTTGACTTATAGTAAGACCATTGTTCCTTCACTGACAGATTCCTGCAGTACAAAAACAAAAGAAATATTGGGTCAACGCATACATATAACTTATATAGGCTTTGTCCAAATGCGTTGAAATTTAACCATGGAACAACAGTAAAAAATGGCAATATGCCTGTGGCTTTCTCTGCAAAAAATCCCAAAGATGTTGTAGAAGTTGAGTTCTTAATAAATCATTGTTCTTCACCCTCAGAGATTCTTGGAGTAAAAAAACAAAGGAAAGCTCAGTATGCATGTAACTTGTATACATTTTGTCTAAACGAGATAAAATTTAACAGTGGAGCAACAAAAAAACAAGACAATATACCTGTAACTTTGTTTACAGAGAAACCCTAAGATGTTGAAGAAGAAGTTGAGTGTTCAAAATATCACTATTCTTGACTATAAGAGACTCCTAGAGCATCAAAACAAAAGAAATTACATGTCAGAGAATGCACATAACTTGCACAGGTTTTCTCCAAACGAGATAAAAATTTACTATATAACATCTATGGAAGAGAAAAATATACCTGTAGAGTTTTGTGAAGAGAATCTTAGGGCTTTGGTAAAACAAGCTCTGCTCTCATAAAACACATGAAACTCTCTCTGTGCTTGTGCAAAGCAAATGAAATTTTACAGGGTTACAGATAGGGCAAGCAACAGTGAGGCTGTGAAATTTCATCAGGAAAGAAGAAGCGGGGAAAGAGATATGACAAATTTGAGTTCCGCCTAAGAAAGAGGGGGAAACTGAAAAGGGGAGAAAAGAAAAGTCAAACATAAAAAATAAGAAAATGAAAATTCGAGGCACAAACTTCCAAGAAGTGACATCATTGTAGTCCCCACATTTTCCCTTATTTTATTGCTAAGGGAAGATTTGGTCCAAGATATGGCTAGAAGATTCATGTTACATGAATCTCGAATCCCAGCTCTCTCATTGGTTAGGCCTATATTTGTTTATTCACTCCTTAAGGGGAAAAAAAGAGAGTCCATATTTCTCCTAATGGATGAGCTCAAGGGTATTCCTCCCAGTTTGGTTGTGCATACCATTCCCTTGAAGAAAGGTAGCCGCCCTGTGTGACATAAAGTGAGGTGTATACCTTTTGAGCTAAGGGATGGACTATTTGAGGAGCTACAAAAATTGTGTAAGGCTAGCTTGATATTTCTTGTACAACACACAGAGTGGTGTTTGCCGTAGTTATCAAGAAGAAAAAGAATAATCAAATTTGGCTTTGCATAGATTTTAGGGAGCTCAATAAACAGATGGTCAAAGATGACTATCCACTACCATTTATTGACCAGATTTTGGATAAGTTAGAGAGTAGAAATATCTATTCATTTATAGACTACTTTTTTGGATATAACCAAATGGCTATTGTAGAGGAGGATAAGTTGAAAATGACATTTATAAATGTATTTGATATATTTACATATCATATTATGGCATTTGGGTTATGCAATGCGCTAGGTTATTGGTAATGTATAGTTGATAAGGCTTTTGGTGATATTTCCCCATAGGATTTGGAAATCTTTATTCATGATTTGGGGGTAGCCACCACAAGGGAGTGACAATTGATTATTTTAAGAAAATGTTTTGAGCATTGCAAGCAATTTTGCATTGCTCTTAATCCAAGAAAGTGTATCTTTGAATTGTCCTATGGATTGCTATTGGGCCATGTGGTTAGCTCAGCTAGTATTGTGACCCGATCCTAAAAAGATAAAGCTTATTGTTGCTATAAGTACACCACATGCTCCTAAAGAGGTGCATATATTTCCCTCATTAGTGGGATACTATTGAAACTTTATCAATGCACTAGCGGAGAGGAAGTTGCCATTGATGAATTTATTGTCCTTAAATATTTTGTTTGTTTGGAGGAGTAACCCATGTCAAGTATCCTTTGAGGATGTAAAGAAAGAACTAGCAAAAGCACCAGTCTTGAAAGCACCCAAAAGGGGTGAGGTATTCTATATCTTTTCAGTAGCCTCAATGCGTAGTATCAACTGTTGCTGCTTAGTATCAACTGTTGCTGCTTAGCTTAGATTTGGAAGAAAAATTGGTATCATCCAATTGCATTTTCTAGCTCTAAATTGGGGGTATCTAAAATTAATTATACCTACATGGAGATTTTGTGCCTTGGGATGATATTTGTGACAAAGAAATTTAGGTATTACATCCTCTATGAAAAGGTGGTATTTTATACAAAGATGGAGGAGTTGAGGCTATTGATGAACAAGCTGCAACTGCCTGACCATCTAGCAAAATGGTTGGTCACCTTATAGGAGTTTGACTATGAAATTCGGAGTAAGCCAAAAAAGTTGCAGGGCATCATTGAATGTATTGTGTATTTCGAGGAGCTAAAGGAATTCTTGGTTGAAGATAGTGACTTTGAGGGTCTATTCAAAATTGATATGGCCTCCATCTCATCTTGGTATGCTTCCATAACGCAATATCTGTCTATAGGAGAGACTGGAGCCGCTTTATCAAAGTGTGAAAAGAGGGAAATTAGGCAACAAGACTTAAAATTTGCCTTGATTATAGGAACACTATACTAGCAAGGTGTGGATGATATTTATCACCGATGTGTCATGCCAGATAAGGTCCTATTTATCTTGGAGGAATGCGATGACTTGGCTTGTGGAGGGCGCTTTGTTAGATGGTTGACTGCATAAAAATATTTGAGAGCCGGATATTGGTGGATGTCCATTTTTTAGGATTATTTTGCATATGTTAAAAGATGTGATACATGTTAGAGACATGATAGTAGGGAGAATAAGAAGCACCCCACTGACTCCTATCATGGCTATACGACCATGCAAGAAGTGGGGCATTGATTTCGTTGGACCTATATATCCTCCATCAACTATGCGGAAGCATTATATCATTGTGGCGACAGACTACTTTACAAAGTGGTCTAAAGCTCTAGCTATGATGAAGGATAATGCTAAAGAGATAGCTAGTTTTATCATGGAACAAATTGTATGCCGTTTTGGTCCACGGAAAGGGTTAATGTCTGATCATGGAACACATTTTTTGAAAAAGGCCATAGAAGCCTTGACAAAAGCACTAAAACTTAAACACAATAAAACTACCCCGTATAATCCCCAAGTGAATGGACAAGTAGAGAGTACCAACAAACAACTGGTGTGGATTTTATCCAAGACAGTATCCAAGGGTAAGCACAATTGGGATAAGAAACTTCATGTGGCTATCTAGGATTATAACACAACATTGAAGAGAGCAACATGCCTCACCCCATTCAAGTTGGTATATGGGAAGGAATGTTTCTTATCCTTGGAAATCAAGTTACCCACTGTGAGGTTTGCTCTAAATCATTCATTGGGATGAGGTAGAAGCATTGTAAGAAAGGTTCACTTCCCTTGCGCATCTTGATGAAATGCGACTGTAGACTTTATTAGATCAAGAGGTAGGGAAGAAGAGGATAAAAGTGCTCCATGACCTTCGAGCTAAAAGATATAATTTCGTGAAGAGTCAATTGATACCATATTATGATGCTTATCGCGAGTTACTCCCTGACAAGCTAGAACCTAAATGGGATGGTCCTTATAAGATTGTTTGGATAGGAAAGAATGGCTTTACAGCCCTTTTAGCATACTTACAAGGGGTAGAGTTTAAAAATAAAGTGAACTTTAATAAGTTGAAGCCTTACTATGTGTAAGGGCTGACATTGAACTTGGCACCTTTGCAGGTCCCTCAAGATTTAGCTTAAACTTGTAGTGGGTACCAAGACAATCAGATAGGTACAATTATTCATTATCTTAAACATTTGTATTTAGAGCAGCATTACCACCAAGGTTGAGTGATCTGGTGGAGTAAATGTTATTATATCACTGAGTGGAAAGATAGAACTTTTACTTAGGATATTAATGTCTACTACTACCATTGTTATAGGGTTCTTGTTAGCATCCTTATTGAGTTTGGTGAGGAAGAAGGAAATGTACATGTTATACATCTTCTCTCTTGGATCAACTTTGACTATCATAAGTATGAGTATGTTCATCAATATGGCATGTCCTATCAATGAAGAATGGATCTATACTTTTTATTGTAAAGAAGCTTCTCCAAGGCCCACTAAACATGCGTGTGGGGGCGGTCATTAAAGATCCCCAACATAATAATATGGCAGAATACAAGGCCTTAATCATGGGGCTCAATATAGCCTAACGTGGTGATATCCACCATTTATTAGTGAAGAGCTCCTTGCAACTAGTGATCAACCAATTGAATGGGACCTATAGTGTGAGGGATCCCATTCTATGGATGTACCATCATGCAGCCTTGGATATGTTGCAAATTTTTAAAACAATAACTTGCCAACTAATTCCCTGACAATGGAATTACTTTTTTGTGAATTCCATGGCCAATTATGCTTTTGTTGAAGATGTTTTTTTCAACTGTGGTATTGAGGGGCTCTTACAATAGCCTTTAGATATTAGTCTAGGACTACTATGGGGACTTCTTGCTAACACGTCCTATTTTGGCCACCAATGGCCAGTTTGGGCTATGAGCCAAGTAGCACTTGATCACCTTCCTATTTTTTCATGGACGCATAGGATCATTCAATGTCATATTCAGTAGATGCCCCTTGACATTTATGTAGGGGTTGGCCAACAATTTTATGCACTTAGGGTGGGGCCTGAGTAGCCCATATCATTGGTCTAGTTTTGGGCTTTAGTAGAGTTATGTAGGCACCAAGGGTTTGTTTTTAGCAATAAGCTACTAAATGGTGTAGTTTCTTGTGGCCAAGTCCATGTGATATCCTTCCTTTATAAGTTTTTCGTTGATGCTGAGTGGTTATGTCTATGTGGGGATTTTTATTTTTTTGGGAGCATTCAAGGCATGAAGTCCCAAAGGTTGGGTTATGTGTGTCTGGGAAGGCCCAAGTAGTTGTTTGCCTCCTGTAAAGACATTTTAGACAATCTAAGAATTGTTTTAGAAGGTAGTCCTAGTGACCCTAATTTATAGCCTACTAGGCAGTTTTTTCTAGAGGTTTTTGTAGTTGTGAGGTAGATAGAGAAGCCTACCAAATAAAAGAAAGAGCAGGAATAATGCATATATATGAAGACTATGCTATACAAAGGTGTCTTAAAAGGGATTCTAACCCTTAAACCAAAGGAAAAGAAATAAAAGAAAAGAAAAATAAAAGAGCATATAATCATTACCTTGCAAAGGCCTGTTAGGTTTCTAGGGATGAGTAAACCCAGAGCCGATGCCTTGTCTTCCTGGAGGTGATGTCTAGCTAGACAAAATAAATAAGGATGGGGAGTGAAAATAAAAGTGAGCATAAGAAAAAAGTTTAGTGTTGCCTTATGAAGGCTTGGTACTAAGTCAAGACCTGAGGCGAATGCCTTATTCTCCTTGGGTCCCTATGCTCAACTCCCTCCTTTTTACACTCCTGAGTATCAAGTCCTAAAGTATATAAAAAGTGGTGAATCAAAAATATCTAAAAATGACAAATGAGGCTATAAGAGTCCTCATCTAATAGGAGTTCATGGTCCGTTTGAGTGCGTAGGTCAGACCACCACTTAGGAGGATGATTCCTTTGAAATAGTTATTTTCAGCCTGTCTGTGTTGGAGTAGTTGGTTAGCAACCGGATCTGGATCTCTATTAAGTTATACTTGGCCTATCCCTTGTGGATCTTCATGCCTTAATTTGGTCAAGGGATAGGGTGAGAGCTGTGTTTGTGTTTTGTTGTGTATTCTTCTTTGAAGCAACTTGATGCTCTTTATTATTTCTTTATGTGCAAACCAATTCGTGGATTCGATGGGCTAAGTCACCCTATCCTGTGGTCGAATATGAGAGTGGAATTCAACCACCATGGAAATGCTAGACAAGTGCCAAACCATGAGAATTTAAGGTAAATTTCAAAGCTTGAAGGAAGTGGAGGATGTGGATTCGACAATTTTAAGTGGCTAGGGAAGATGTGGATTCAAATTACTTTGGAAGCCAAACTTTGAAGTGATTGCAAAATTTTCATAATTTTTGTAAGAAATGGGGAATACATGGGAAAATATGGGAATAAAATAATGGAGAAAAAATACATGCTACACTAGTGGTATATACGATGTAAGGGACTTGACATTTTTACCATCATATTATAATAATAAGTCTCATCTTCTCTCCCTCTCTCCAGCTTTCATGGCTTCCTTCCTTCCTTTTCTATCTTTCTCTCTCCTCATCACTCTCTTTCTCTCCCTTTTGCACTTATTCCTCTCTCTCTTTTGTGGTTTTCTCTCTCCTGTTTCTCTCTCCCTAGTCTTCTCCTTGACAAGTGGTATCAGAGCTTCTTAGGTTTTTGATCCAGCTAGTCATATCACATTTAGTTCTTCCCTTTAAGTCACACAAATCCAAGAAACTTTTAAGTACATAGGTACAAACATGGCAAGGATTAGTGGAGTAACCAGTGACATTTCCAAGAAGAAAACAGGCAATATTGAAGACTTTTCAGAACTCGAGGAAAAAATGGATGAAAGTATACCAAACTAGCAATCTTGGAGAAGGATTAAGTCGAAGTTAAATTTTGGAAAAGTTGAGCTTCTCCTTCTCCTTCACAATCAACAACTCCACCTTTGGAAAGATGCTCAAAGTACGAGGAGATGCCTGCAAAGCCTCTGCAATGTCCTTTAAATCCTTAGATGTGTCTTTCAGCACACCATCTACAGATTTACGAGTGGCCTTATTATAGCTCTAAATATCTCATACCAGAAGAGATTGCTCTTGCTTTAAGAGATATGGAGACTTTGATTGATTGAACCCATTATTTGTGTTTTTCAAGCAAGCGTGCTAATGATGCTTTCTTTGCTTGCAATAAAGCTCAAGGAACTGTAGGCTAGCCTAGGGAAAGTGCACTTGATTATGTTGAAGGAGTGTTTGGGAGTGGCAACTCCTTATTATCATTAGTCAGAGAAGGGTTCTCTACTTGCTCAACTGCAATCAGATTCGAGCTAACTGATAGAACAATATTGGCATTCAACTCAACCACATCTTGCTGAATGAGATTCCCAAGAGATGTAGGCAGCCAGGCCTGCTTTGAGAAGTCATAGCACATAGAAGTGGAGAACCTTGAAAACTCGAGCAATGAATGTAATTGATGGCCACAAAAAATTATTGGATTTTTCTAAGCGGATCCTGATAAGGAAGCTTCTTCAGAGTCTGCTTCAAGACTCTCTCCATTGAGTTGATCACCTCATCACTATGAGCTGGTGTGTTAGAGGTGCTTGCCAAAACAAGCATTCAAGGCCATTTTTGAAGTTCACTAGCAAAGAGGGAGAAGTTTTGTCCCAAGCCTACCTTGACTGCAGTAGAAGCATGAAAACCTCAATTAATGATTCTGGATAAAATGGCCGATCCCACAGTGGATGATGACGCAATTGTTGCAAGCATATTCACAGCTCGAGGGTAGGAGATGATTGAGTGGCCATAGCTAGGAAGAAAGGAAATGGCGCCGTTGGCAAAAGGCAAAGGGAGGAAAGACTTCTTCCATGCTAGTACTAGCTATCATATAAACAATAGAAGATAGCTTGAGCATCAAACAAGGATGTGGTCTTTGTATTTTCATACATATAAATTTCAAATGTTATTCTTATTCCTTTAACATATATGAATTTTTTACACATGAGTATGCAATACATGTATATTTGTTTAAGCAACTTTCAATGCACTCAATGTGTGACTTGACACCTTGTTTCTTTTGCAAACATGTACATACTCATCATCCATATCAATATGGAGATAGTATGGAGGTTTACGGTTATACATGCTTGCAATCAAGTTACCAAGAGGTCATCCAAGATTGCAATGGAAGTGGTTTATAGTCCCTCAAAATGAAAATTTGAAAACAAAGATAGAATATTTTGAGAAAGTCGTTGACTCTTGACAATGAACGTACCAAGGTACAAAATGGCAACTTTGCCTTGGTGGTAATACTACTCTAAATATGGAGGGCTTCACCACTTTGTGAAATAGTCTATCACCACAATGATATAATGCTTTCATCTAGTTGATGAAGGATGTATAGGTCTCACAAAATCAATACCACACTTCTCAAATGGTAGTATAGCTATGATAGGAGTTAGTGGGCACTATCTATTCTCCCTATTGTCATGTGTCTAACATGTATCACATCTCTTGATGTACACAAATACATCTTGGAAAATGGATGGCCACCAATATTTGGCTCTCAAAGCTTTTTGTGCAATCAATCATCCAACATAGTGCCCTCCACAAGAGGAGTCATGACACTCTTCCAAAATGAATGGAACCTAATCAAGCATGACACATCAATGATAAACATCATTGAACCCTTGTTGATATAATGTTCTTGCAATCACGTAAATTTCAAGGATTGCTATCTAATTTTCCTCTTTTCAGGCTTAATTGACAAAGCATCTCAATCCTCTCTTGTGGATAGATAGTGTATTATGGTAGCATACCAAAATGGAATGGAGGTTGTATCAATTTTGAATAGACCCTGAGAGGTCACTATCTTCAGCCAAGAATTCCTTCAACTCCCTAAAATCCACAAGATATTCAATGATGACCTACAACTTTGGTGTCTTACTCCTAATTTCATGGTTAAACTTCTGTAAAGTGATTAGCCACTTCGGTAAGGCAGTCATGTGACTGCAACTTATTCAACAATAGCACGAGCCTCTCTCCCTTTGTATAAAATACTACATTTTCATACAAGATGTAGTGTCTAAATTTCTTTGTTGTTGAAAATACCATCTCAAGGCACCATTTCTCCATGTAGGTATAATTAATCTTAGACATTCCCAATTTGTGACTAGCAAACACAATCTCATGGTACCACTTTTCCTCCCAAATTTGGGCTAAACAATAGTTGATACTATACATCGTAGTTGTTGAAAATATATAAAATATCTCACTCCTTTTAGGTGCTTTCAAGACTCGTGCTTTTTCCAATTCCTACTTCACATTCTCAAAGGATACTTGACACAGATAACTTCAAACAAACAGATAGTTAAAATACAATAAATTTGTCAATGGCAATATCCTCTTAGCCGAGCATTAATAAATTGTCAATAATATTTGATTGATGTAACAAAAATCTATGCACTTATTTAGGAGTACGTGGTGGACTCATAGTGATGATAACATTTATCTTTTTAGGATCGGTCACAATACTAGCCAAGCTAACCACATAGCCCAATAGTAATTCATAAGGTTCTCCAAGAAAACATTTTCTTGGATTGAGAGTAATGCAGAGCTGCATGCACGCTTGAAATATTTTCTCAAAATAATCAACTGTCTCTTCCTTTGTGGTGGTTGCTCCTAGATCATTAATCAAGACTTTCAACTCCTCTAGGAAAATATCATTGAATGTTTTATCAACCATACATTGCTAAGACCTTGGAGCATTGTATAATCCAAAAACCATAACATCATATGCAAAGGTACCAAATACAATGATAAACATCGTTTTCAATTTGTCTTCCTCTGCGATAGCCATTTGGTTATAACCAGCAAAGCAATCCATAAATGAATAAACATCCCTACCCGCTAACTGATCTAGAATCTAATCTATGAATGGCAGGATAGTAATCTTTGACCGTTTGTTTATTGACCTCCCTAAAATCTATGAAACACCTAATTTAATTATTTTTCTTTTTCCTAGTAACTACTAGGAAATATGATTCCATGAGTTTTACAAGAAATATCAAGCCAAACTTATGTAATTTTTGTAGCTCTTCAAATAGTCTATCCCTTAGCTCAAAGGCATATGCCTCACTTTTTGTCAAACAAGATGGCTACCCTCCTTTAGGAGAATAGTACACATAGCCAGGAGGATTACCCCTCAGCTCATCATAGCTCTAGGAAAAAATATCACAGAATTCTTGGATCAAGGACATGTAGTCCTTCCTCTTTTCTAGACTAACATAGATCCTAATTTAATTGATCTTGAATCATCCAATGTACTGAGATCTAGCTCAACCACATCTGTGTCTTTGATTTTTTCTTGAGCTTCTATCGGCTCATTCAAAGTCACCTGGTAGACATCTTTTGTAGTGGACCCCTCTCTTGAGCCATCGCTTGATGAAGTCTCACTACCAAAAGGATCCTCTAATGCATTTAGTTCTGTCGAAGATAAAGGTACTCTATTACCTTTGAGGGGATTTAGGATATGCATCCATTATTATGTGTTTGGCACCTCTGCCAAAAATTAGACAACCAAGGAGTATATCAATTTGACAATCAGATTGCAAGATCCATGGCCTTCCTAATAATACTCGATAGCTTGGCCACTGTGCAAGTGTAATAACCCTAAAGGCTAGAGTACATTCCACATTAGCAACAATCATGAGAACTTTGGTAATGCAACCTTCCACTTGCCTTAAAGTGTCATCAACCATCCAAAGAATTCTGAACTCATAATGTTGACAGAGGATCCCATATCCACAATGGCATGATCCACTAATATGCCATCAACATATGTTGCCACCCTTGGACAATGCTTTTCAACATGTTCAAACCAATTATCTTTTACAAGGGCTATCCCCAAGCTTTCAATGATATACCCAATGCAAAGGATCTTCTTTAACTCTTTACAAAATCTTGGGGATAACTTGATCAAGTGCAAGAGATTCACATCAGGCTTTACCTCGCAAAGAGAATTGGCTAAGTTAAATTCATGATAATTAGCAATGATTCTCTTGTCCCACTAGACTGTTCTTTCTCTTGGTCATCGTTGAACATGCTTAGGTGCATCTTTTTTGGCCTTTACCTTCTTATTTGGCAACTCCTTATTGGAGTCAACTTTGCCATTAGCAACTTTTAAAGAACCAGCTTCCACATCCAGGTTAAGGACTTGCATCCCCTTATTGTCTTGTTTAGGGTTTGTGTCAACAAGTTTTACATTATCCTTATTGCCTTCTTTAACATTTTTTCTTCTTATAATGGCTCATAAATTGTAAGCCTCAGTGGTATTGACATGCATAGCTTCGATAAGACTAACATCACTACCACTATAGGCGACTCTTCTATGATAGCTTCTTCTCTTTGCAATAGTTGCTTTGGTCCCTTATCTTGCTAAAGGTTATTCCCTTGTGCTCGATGATTAATCAAACCTAGTTACCTACTCCCTTGGTGAAGAGAGCTGATCTTACTCCAACAAGTACTAGCTAGATGGCCATACTTCCCATATATCTCGCATTTGACATTAGGGCAATTTCTCAGAAAGTGTTGTGGCCACCACACCAGTTACAAATAAATCTTGATGGACCACCCTCTTTAGGACGTCCAGTTCCTATGAAGTTTTGCTCTTTCTTTAGAAAATTAACATCTATGGCTATTTGTCTATACTATTTGGTTATCGTATTGGTATAATGCTTCATCGTGTCCTTGACTTTTCCAAGAACATTTGATGCGCTAAACTCATAGCCGTGATCATCCACTTGTTGTTCAACTGGCCTAACCACCTAATTAGGAATCGATCGTTGACTAGCTGGCATGGCATTGGGCTTTATCATTTGGCTTCCATTATTTTTTGGACCCATTTGGCTATCCATCAGCATAGCAACATTAAGAGGAGCCGACAACATGGGCACATTCTACATTATGCTTCCTCTTCCATTCAAATCGGTCATAGGCTAGTCCTAGATATGTAGCCTACTTGTAAGGGCAACTCTACCACCTCTACTCATGTAATAGTAGTGCTTATATCAACAAGAGCAACACTACTCAACTGCACTTAGATATTGAGATCTAATCCATGTAAAAAGTACTGCATTTGAACAGGAAGTGGAATAGGAAAAGATATTTGCAATTTGCAAAACACCTCTTTCAATTTCTTGGTGTATGCTTGAGCATTCTCATGGGGCTCTTGATGTGTCACACTCAAAACATGCAGTCAATACTCCTGACAACCTCTCTCAGGGGAAAACTTTCTTTGGAAGGCTGCATAAAATAGATTTATCGTGCTTATGGTTTTGGATTTCAAGCCATGATACCACATTGTAGCTCTTCCTTTCAGAGTCATATTAAAGAACATCATAAGGTGTTCTTCATCCCTGAATTCAACAATTTGATGTGGAGCTCCACATCTTCCTCTATTGACCCATTAAAGATGGATAGAGGAAAACCTAAGGCTAAAAAATCCAGCGTTCCTACAAGTATTGCAATGGGTTATGCCATAACGATAACTGGATTTACTACATGGATTTGTATCAGTGGGACTACTCTCCCACTCCAAGTAGGCTAACTTATTGGGGTAAGAGGCACACTAGAGCTTCCCCCAATGGGTTGGCTAGAATAATAGGGTCAACAAGTCCTCTCTTTCTCAAGGATATTAGACTCTATGCTTAGCAGAATATCTCCTAAGGATCTCAGCTCACTGTCTAGCCCTTTTGTCTCTTTCTTGATGTTCAATCTCGGCTTGACGGTGCCTATCAGAAAATAGCAAATATATTTCTGTGCTCTTTGGCATACAATGAACAATTGGTCCCTATTAAGCAATATTTTGAAACTACCACTTATTAGCAGCTTGTAATGGAAAACACACCACCTATCTCAAGACCAAAAATGGGCCTAGCACTCGCTCTAGAGCTCTAGCCGAGCTCCTATGCTCACCAAACCACCCTCACTATCTCGTGGTGGCCAGGAGCGTCTGGAGGTTATATATTAATCTAACTAAATCGTATCGATTTGTAGTCCAATGATTTTTCCCTTTCCCAACTCCAATAGAAGAGAGTATCCCACACATATATTTTAACAACACCTCCTTGCACACACATACAGAACACCCCCGAGCCGATCATTGTGGCTCATAGGGCTCTCCTACACCCCAGGGATTGACCCCAAGATGCACCGTCTAAAACATAAAGCACAATCTTAACATTGTCCACTCTTTTTCCAAGCTGCACGTTCCAAGAGATGTTTTTGTTTCCTTGCTTAATCAGTCCCCAAAGAAAATCGTATTGTCTTGCAGCTTAGGGATCCTCACACTCTCATCTTTGGTCAATAGTTTTAGCAGCCAATCGCAATGCATCCAGGAGACTTCCTCTTTCTTGATACCATGTATAAGAATGCAAATGAAAGGTGTAATGTCATATAGTGCTCAAACAAATTAACCACGAATCAGTCAATGTGTCATGTGAAAAACACTCTTTCAATTATTTTATTTCTAACATATTGCTTCATTGCTTAGAAACAACACTAGACTAATCCGTGCTATTGTCCCTTTAAAAATATTAAATGAACCATATATGCTTCATTTCAATGCTTAAATATCCTCTAAAGGACCACTTTAACACACAAATGGGTGTAGACTGAGGCAAACCTCATGCTCTATAGCCATTATATACTCACTGACCATTTTCTAAATTTTAAGTAAATTTTCTCTCTTAAACTATTTTTTTAATTAAAAAATCTATTTTTTGTTATTTTTATCATTTATTTTAATATTAATTATTGGTTTTTCATTTTCAAATTTATGAAGCTTATGTAAATTGTGATTCACCATTATATTGAACATAACTCCATAGGAACACCATTTGAACTATAAAAACCCATGAAACTATCATTTTTCTACTAAATCCTGTAATATTCTGCCCCCGCCCCCCCCTTTCTTTTCTTTTTCAAATTTTTTGCTCTCTCCCCCTCTCCCCCTGGCGACTGCATGGCAGGGAGAGAGAGAGAGAGGGAGTAAGGAGAGAGAAGGGGGGCATGCAGCCCCCTAGGTGGAAGGGGTGGCGGCCGTTAACAGCCGTCTCCCCCCCCCCGCCCCCCCCCCCCCCCCCCCCCTCCCACTTTAAAAGGGAAGCCCCCCTCGTCGACAAATAGTGCCCCCCCTCTGCCTGAAAACGTCGCCCCTCCCCCCTCCGCCTGAAATCGCCACCCCCCCACCTGATCATCATCATCATTCTCGTCGTCCTCCCCATCTTTACCACAACGCCCCCCTGTTAGAAGCCAGGAAACAAAAGAGAAAAAAAAGCTTCTAGAAGCTTCCTCAAGAGTGCCTCCTTAAGGGTGCTTCACCCACGGATCGAGAAAGGGGGCACAAGTGGTCTGTGAAGGGAGTTCCTTGCGGGAAGGGAAAACTGCCAACTTGTAGCAAAATTCCGCACACCCTCCACCTGCCCAATCCGATGGCCCCAAAGTGCCACACGAGAGGAGCACATGCGGGAGTAAGAGGGGCACATGTTGGAGTCCCCACCCGAAGCACGAAAGCCGATAATACCCCTCTTGCGGAAGTTTAGATTCCATCAAATTCACCCTTTTCGTTTCCACATGATGTATGGAACCCATGGACTGATAATGATGACTCCACCAATTAAACCTCTACTCTAATATCAACGTTGTTGAATAGAACCTTAAACCACAAATTGATGACCCAATTGCACAAATTAAAATTGCACACAAGAGGAGAATAGAGAGGAGAGAGAGGAGAGGAGAAGTGTGAAGTAGTAGGCTAGTTGTTATTCACTTTGAAGGAGGAAAAAGAAGACCTAGGAGGAGTCAATAACTAATTGAAGGGAGTTCATCTCTTCTGGGTACACAACCAACATGTATGCTCTCATATGATCTCTATTCTTCCTTACCCATATTTGTTTGGGACTATCTTGAAGGCATACTTTTCTTTTTTGTGGTTCTTCTCACCATGTAGGCCTCTCGACTTGAAAGAGACTCCTCAATCTAGTAGGACACTATGGATTGTTTGCCCTTAGCTTAGACTACTTGAGATCTTGAACTACCTACAAACCCTAACCCAAAGAAAAAGGGAAACAAGCAACCTAGCTTGCCAAGCCCTTGGAATCTCACCAAGTCGCAACGATCTAGGATCGAATGCTGGGAGCATTCAGAAAGAAGGAATCACACCTTAGCAGTTGATCATACAAACAACCTCTGAAATGATCGTGGTTGTACACTTAGGTACATTGTTTGAACTTATTTGCTCAAGGAACTAATTCAAGGCAAAACACTTAATGCTTCAGGTTAAAATTCTGGAGGGAGAGGCAGGTTCAGTTACCTCCGACTGTCTGCCTGGCCCTATCCAAGGGGGTTGTTAGCCGCGCCGAGTATATGGACCGAACCCACGAGAGGTCTCTCTGTGGGTGATGCTTGGAGCGGGAGGACGCTTGGGTGCTAGGGGAGGCTCTGGCTATAAATTCCTTGCCTACGGATCTCGCACAAGAGGCCGACATGACTCGAGATGGGATCTCGAGGCCCGTGTACTAGTCTACGGGCGACTTGGAGCAGCAATCCTGTTGATTGCTGGGATAGCCTTTGGGCATGATACTTGATGTATTCCAAGACTATGATAAATAAAGATTAGATATTTGAGAAAGGAACTTGCTTGACATTGTTTTTATGTCAGTGCCTAAGTTACGTGAAGGAACCTGTGTTTAAATTGATTAATTAAGGAAGCTTCTTTTGCATGTCAAACATAATGTGGTAGGTAATTAGATAACTAAGCAAACTGAGGAAAGTGCGATGGATGTGACTTGGGTCCGTCCTACATAAGGGTGGTCCCGGTTAGCTGGGAACTTTTCTCAAAAGACGTGACAACGAAATTGTGAGGACCTAGCGTCAGTAGAGTTAGAATCCCGATTCATACTGTTTTAGGGGAGCGGGATGGGACTATGCCTTATGGACAGAGAGGTTGAGCTTCACATCCCTCTCGTTTCCCATTCACCATGAACCAAGTGCATCATAAATCCGCTTCGACTCTATTGTTCCTACGCAAAGTGATTCATCTGGAACTCGACGCTAGCTACTTCCTAGAGACTTTGCTGATAGGAAAGAAACCCTGACTTCAGGTCAGTCCTAAGTGGGAACGGCTGGATACTTCTGCTTGGGGCAGACTCGGGAAGACCTAGATCGCAAACCCTGTGACATTCCTTGTGAGTGCCAGGTTGCACTCTCTAGACTCTCTTCCCGATGGGCTGCTAAGACGTGTCCCACAAGTGGACGAGCGGGCACGTTACATTTGGTATCAGAGCAAACCAACGAGATCTAAAGATTACAAGGGAACTTAATTGAGGAAAATAAAGGGAATGAGGGGATAAATAGGGGAAGGTGAGTAGAATAGAGCAGTGTTTTCTATTGAAAACATTTCTTTACTCACTCATGGATGCTGGGTTGCAGAGTCACAAAGCATGGAGCAAGTTCTTGGTGTTCCAAGTCATGTTCATGATTGCAATGCATGCAATAATTATCGTCAGAGGCTTGGCATGATGGAGATTCTGGATCACATCTATAATCTTTTGCCCCAATATGCGGAATAGAGATGGATGAGAGACTCAAGAATATACTACATAGCAGCCCACCGACTCGTGTACCTTCAAACCAACTTGAAGAGAATCAAGTGGATGGAGGATTTAAAGATCATGAAGCTGTTCATCTTTGTCGAAGCTTGCGTAAACACAAATTTGCATGTTAGCGGTCAGAAAGTCAAGCAAAACAAGTATGTCTATGAAGAAGTGACCCAGATAATCTCTATTGAGACAGAATCAAAGTGTTAGGACACTATGAGAAGAACGGGTATCAAAGGAAGGGATACGCCAAGCTTCCTATGACTTACCATTTCCTAAAAATCCATGACCCCACTCCATATTATTATTCTGTCCCTGTAGCCGATTGTAACACAATCCTATTTTCCCCAAACTGATATATCAATTAGCCTGTCCTATCTATCCAAAATAAATGTACTCAAGGGGTTACGCCTTCGTGAATAAATAATACTTTTTACCATTGTCTATCTTGATCATAAATGTTAACTAAGGTGTTAAGTGATTAAATCACTTAGCTAAAAAGCTATGCTAGTCATATTAACATAATATGGGAACGTATGATAAGATGTTAACATAAATAATCTTATTGTTCAGACGCAACCCCAAGCGCAGGTTCCAAATCCGACTCCTGCACTAAGTCCAGCTGTGGCTCAAGAGAAGAAATTCCTTCTCAAACAAATTAATCCACCCGAGTCTGATGGCAAGGGTAGGACTGTTCAAGCCGATGCTAAGATCTAGATTAAGTCCATGGAGGACTATTTTGAGGCAGCAGGAACTGCACCTGCTAACCAAGCCATGCTCGCTACATTCACAAGGATTCAACATAGCAATATGTAGTATATATATCAGGAGCATTCACATAGCACATCACTTGGAAATATAGTAGCTCTTCTTGGCCAAAGCCTAATAATATCGTCAAAGGCTCTAGCATATTCTTTAGCAGAAGGGTAAGACCCTTGTCTTATCTGCATAAGCTGCCCTCCTAAGACCTAGGTCATATGCATCTTCTTTTCATATTCATCTAAAAATTTATCGTGTAGCTCCTCAAATGATTTAATCGACCCTCTTGGGAGGCTCCAATACCATTTTCTAGCCTCTCCCTTCAGGGTGCTAGAAAATACAAGCATCCAATGAATATCATTGAACCCACTTGCAAGGCAAGTTAGGCCATATTCTTTTAAGTGCAACATTGGGTCCTCATTTACCAACCCATGAAATACTGGGAGATCCCTATAAGGAGGAGGGCATTTAGTCTTCTCCTTGGGGATTAGAATTGGGCCATTAAAATCTTCATATTCATGACCTAACTCTAGTGTCTTGGGGTCTCCAACCTCTTCCATTTCCACATTTACTGGCGTAGGGAGGTTAATCTTATCCTTGCCATCCCTTTTTGCCAACTCACAGAGTGGTCTAGGGAGTCCTATAGCTCTTAGCATGTCATTCGGATCCTTTCTTAGAGGATCTTCCATATCTTTCCCCTTCCTAGGCACTTCCATGATGGCTTTATCTAGGATCTTTTGCCCCTTATCAAAAGCAAACTTATCCTTAGCACTTAGGACCTAGGGACCGTGCCTTTTAAGCAACAGTTTTCCCTTTACAACTAGGGCTTCTAGCATCCTTGTGATACCTAAAATTTTGGCATGATGCCCCACCACATGGGATGTTTCAGCCATAACTATACTCCACTGTATGTCAAGTTTTTCCCATGGGACTACAGCTTTAGCATAATCACTTGTTGATGCCATGACTGCCATAGCCTCCAACATACTTGTTCCATGCCCTCTAGGTTGATGGATGGTTATACATGATTTCTCTTGAGTAGAGACCACACCAAGGTGAACCTCGGCCCATGCCATCGCATTAGAGGATGGGGTAACCACTAAGTCGTTACTCTTCTCATCACCTAAATTATCTTTTGTAGAGGACTCATGCTCTACATAACTAATAAATCCATCAGTAAGTTTTGTATAGGGAAAGCCAAGATTTTCCATCCTTGAACAAACCCCATTTTATGGGCAGCTTATTAGCACACTACTAATGGAAATTATAAACTTAGGTCCCTTTACAACCTAGATTTGGAAACTGCCACTTATAGGCAGCTCCACCAGCTGCCCAAATCCACTTGTGGATTCCCATTCCACCAGCTACCCAATTACAGTACTTTTTGCATGGGTTGGACTTTAATATCCAAGTACAATTGAGTAGTGTGGCCTTAGCAGATATAGACACCGCTATTACGCGGGCAGAGGGAGTAGAAGCACGATTACAAATAGCCTACTCTTCTTGAATGAATGTTAATTGGGGATTAGTACCTAGTGGCAATCCATCATTGACGAATGGAAGTCAAGGGATGCCCATGACTAACCCTATTGGGAGAGGGAGTGTGGTTTCAAATGTACCTCTATTACTGGCTCCTCCCAGTGTGACTATTCCCATGGCAAGTCAGTTGGCTCCATCAAATGTTAGAGGCCAAGTTTCAAATCCGAATGTTGTTCTTGTGGGTCAACAGCCAATGCCAAATCAGATAGTTAGGCCAATGGAACGACGAGTTGACGATCGAGGCTACGAGTCGAGTGCATCTAATGTCCTTGGCGAAGTTAAGGACATGATGAAGCATTATACCGATATGATTTCCGAACAATATCGACAAATAGCTGTCGACGTTAATTTCTTGAAGAAGCAACAAAATTTGATAGGGAGTCGACGCCCTGAAGAGGTGGACCCTCTAGATTCAGTTGTAAATGGTGTGGTGGACAACACTTCCCCAGAAACTATCCAAATGTGAAATGTGACATTTGTGGGAAGTCAGGCCATCTAGCTGCTACCTGTTGGAGTAAGATTAGTTCTCTCCAACAAGGGAGTAAACAACCGGGCCCAGTGAATCATAGAGCGCAAGGAAATAACTTGCAGCAGAATGATGCACCTAGGCAAATATTGCAGAGGGGAAAAACAAATATAGAAGAGTTGCCACAAGGCAACGGAGTCAGTCTTATTGAGGCTGTACGAGTTAATGATGCTGAAACCTCTAACTTAAGAGTCGTGACAAGAGGCCAAAAGGCTAAAGAGATTGACAAAGATAATACAAAACCGGTTGAGGCAAACCCTAAACATGGGGATAAGGGGACACAAGTCCAGATTCCTAGCATAGAAGGGGGACTGCTAAAGCCGGCTGGCAGGAAAGGCGACCCTAAGAAGGATGAGGAAGTGCCCAGAAAGAAGGCACGAGCCAAGAAAGAAGCACTGAAACCAATCCAAAGACCAAAAGAGAGAATGGTTTGGCAAGAAAAGAGAGCTTTGGATACTTATCACGACTTTGATCTAGCACGTTCTTTTTACGAAGTTAAACCAGATGTGAACATCTTGCAATTGATCAAATTATCTCTAGGAGTACGCAAGGAATTTAAGAAGATCTTGCGTATCGGGTATATTGTGGAACCTCAGGGCATAGTGCGAGTAGGGGAAGATTACTTTGACCACGCTGAAAAGAATTGCCCTAGGGTTCCAGCTTATGTAGATGGAATATTAGTGGAACATGCCATTGTAGACACTAGATCCTCCGTCAATATCATGAGTTCAGAATTGATGGAGAGGTTGGGTCTAGGCATCCAGAAAGACAACTCCGCCGTTCTGAGAATGGCCGATGATAGTCTAAGACAACCAGAAGGTTGCGTTACTAAGGTCCATGTTACAGTTGTGAGTGTAGAATGTTTCTTGGATTTTAGGGTGATAAGATTCGCAGGACGCCCTAGCTATCGAGTGCTGCTAGGTAGGCCTTGGATCTTACGAACAGACTGTCAAGTTGATATACCCGCCGGTCGAGTGGTTCTTGGTAGAAGTGCTAATTGAGTAATAGTCGATGCTTATCCTGAGTCTCCTCAAAGTGAGAGAGCTCCTTTATCTTCTACGGAATTAGAGACAGCGGATGATCCATCTGGTAGTGAGACGTCATCCAGTGATGAATCTAAGGAGGGGTCCACTACCGAGGATATCTATCAGATAACTCTAAATGAGCCGATAGAGCCTCAAGATAGGATAAGAGATGCGGATGTGATTGAGTTGGACCTTGGCACGCCGAATGATTTGCGGCAAATTAAATTAGGTTCCATGCTCAGTTCAGCAGAAAGGGAGGACTATGTGTCCCTGATTCAAGAATTTTGCGATATTTTTGCTTGGAGTTATGATGAGTTGAGAGGCATTCCTCCCAGCCTGGCTGTTCATACCATTCCTGTAAAAGAAGGCAGTCATCCTGTACGTCAAAAAGTAAGGCGTATGCCTTTCGAATTGAGGGACGGGCTGTTTGAGGAGTTGCAGAAGTTAAGGAAAGCTGGTTTAATCTTCCCTGTACAACACATAGAATGGTGTTCACCAGTTGTTATCAAGAAGAAGAAGAACAACCAGATCCGATTATATGTAGATTTTAGAGAGTTGAATAAGCAGACAGTTAAGGATTACTATCCGTTGCCGTTCATTGACCAGATTTTGGACCAATTAGTGGGTAGGGAGATATATTCATTCATGGATTGCTTTGCAGGATATAACCAGATGGCAATTGTAGAAGAGGACAAGTTGAAAACAACTTTTATTACTGTCTTTGGTACTTTTGCGTACCATGTGATGGCCTTTGATTTATGCAATGCACCTGGATCGTGGAAACGAATAGCAGACAAGACCTTTGGTGACATCTCCCCAGATGAGTTGAAAGTATTTATTGATGACCTGGGGGCAGCCACTGTAAGGGAAAGGATGCTGGTTATCTTAGAAAAAAAGAAAATGCTTTGAGCGTTGCATACAATTTTGTATCGCTCTTAACCCATGGAAGTGTGTCTTTGGAGTACCTTATGGGCTATTACTGGGCCATGTGGTCAGTTCAGTAGGGATAGCAACTGACCCTGAAAAGATCAAGGTTATAGTTGCTATGAGTCCATCACACACTCCGAAAGAGGTTCACAGCTTTCTGTCGTCGATAGGGTACTATCGGAGGTTTATAAATGCCTTGGCAGAAAGAACGTTGCCATTAATGAATTTATTATCCTATAACTGTCTATTTGCATGGAGTGATGCTTGCAAAGTATCATTTGAAGATGTGAAACACGAGCTAGTAAAAGCACCCATTTTAAAAGCACCTAAAAGAGGAGAGGTGTTCTATATATTTTCAGCAGCCACTATGTATAGTATCAGCTGTTGTTTAGCCCAAATTTGGGAGGAAAAGTGGTATCATCTGATAGCTTTTGCTAGTCGAAAATTGGGCATTTCAGAGATCAATTATACCTACATGGAGAAGTTGTGTCTTGCGATGGTCTTTGGGACTAAGAAATTCAGGCACTACATCCTCTATGAAAAGGTAGTGTTCTATATGAAGGCGGAAGGGCTGAGATTGCTTATGAACAAGCTACAGCCGCCTGATCGTTTGGCAAAGTGGTTAATCACTTTGCAGGAGTTTGATTATGGTATTAAGAGTAAGCCACCGAAGTTGTAGGGTATTGTGGAATGCCTTGTGGATTTTGGGGAGCCGAAAGAGACTTTGGCTGAAGGAAGTGATATTGAGGAAATGTTTAAAATTGATACAGCTTCTATTCCATCTTGGTATGCTGCTATTACGCACTATCTATCAACAGGAGAGACGGGAGTTGGTTTGTCCAAGTTTGAAAAGAGGAAAATCAAACCGCAAGCTTTGAAGTTTTCTTTGATCGCAGGGACACTATATTGGCAAGGTGTTGATGATATCTATCGCTGATGTGTGATGCCTGACGAGGTTCCTTTTATCTTGGAGGAGTGCCATGACTCTGCATGTGGAGGGCACTTTGCAGGACGGTTGACAGTGCAGAAAGCATTAAGAGCTGGATATTGGTGGCCATCCATCTTCCAATATTCTTTTGAACAACCCAGGAAACTTTAGTATTCAATCCGAGTGCCATGTGTGGTGGCTTATTGCATTTGAAGTTCCTAAGGAAACATTTGAGGTGTTGTGGCTATTCTTTAAGCACACAAGCATTCCAAGCATCATTGATCGTCAGGAACATGGTGAGATGCTCTCGGTTGAAGGGTATAGTCAATACTTGGTTGAATGGCATCTTGCATGAGACTTGAAAACTTTAAAATGCATGTGTGGAATCTCCAATTGTGCAAATACAAAGAATCCATGCCTATATTTCTTGATAGAGAGAGGGTGGAAGGAAAGGATGGAAAGAAGAACTAGCAAAGGGTGACAAGTGCTGCACCGACGCACAATAGAGAAGATCCCACTTGGAAGCCCATCTTCAACATTCCATTGGATCGTATTCACATTTGTTCATTGCATGCTTTTATCAGAATCATGGAGAAACTTGTATATGAATACACTTACTTTGCTTAGAGGATGCAACCAAAAAAAGAAGCCATTGCAACATGTAGGAATGTGGAGGGAGTGCTATCAGAAATCGGGCTACACAAGCATCAAGTGATGATTGAAAAAGATGAGACGAGATAAGGAAAATTTGGTAACTTGCCAAAAAAGCCTTGCTTTGGAGGAGCAAAGGCTAGGAAGTTTCTCTTAGCACCCATCAATGAGGAATGTCATGGTTTGTAGGCGGCAAGATTATGTTGGGTGAAAAAAGTTACATTTTGCAGTTCCTGATCGAAGTAATGGAGGAAGTTTCTCTTAGCACCCATCAATGAGGAAGGGAATGTCATGGTTTGTAGGCCGCATGACTATGTTGGGTGAAAAAAGTTACATTTTGCAGTTCCTGATCAAAGTAATGGAGGAAAAATAAGGTTAGCCAAAGCTAAGGTTTGAATAAGTCTTAACGAATTGGCTCTCTTACTTCTCAAGATGGTGTTTAACAATGAAAATAAGTAAGAATTTATCAATGCTGTGCATAGCTTCTACAAAAACATGGTGGAAGCGTGGAGCAAAAGCTCTATCACACATTACATGGTGTGTACTAAGTTAATATTTTAAAATTGTATGAATTGTATAAACTATTGAGCATAGACGTTTTAATCATGTGTGATATGTGTCTTTGTAATATATCCTTGAGGCACATGGGCCATACTTTGTAGAAAAGAGAAGCATCGGCATTTGGTCCACACAAGGGATGGAAAATTCACATTGGATAGCACGTGGTGCATACCAAAGAAAAACTGATCATGGTGGAGGGGTGAATGGCAGCAATCCAATGATCCAATTGCTATCTTGGTGGTATAGAATTATAGTAGTGGACGAATCTAAACTCTCGCAAAAGAGAGCAAATGAAAGTGATGATGAATTGGTTGCAGACATGATGAAATCATGTCGTGCCACTAAAAGAGTGTGTTATGAAGCCTCAAGTGTCAAAGAAAACCATGGCACGTGGCTAGAAACAAGGCTTCGACAAGGAAACAAATGGGTTTGAAGAGAGCTAAGATAGTAAGATGAACAATGTGTTCAATGTGAATGCAATTCATAGTTCAAGAGAGAAAGAGAGAGTGTGCATCTATGTGAATGAGTCTTATAGCTTAGGGTTATATAAAAGAGGGTTTCACTTTCTATCTTATTCATTGAGTTCTCACATCTCTTGTATAGGAAAGATGGCTAAGTCTAAGGTAGTTGCAAATAAGCTTCTGCTTAGAGCTCCATATTGTGGAGCACCTACTAGCTCAAATGCACCCCCTTCTCAACCTAATCTAGCTTTCTCAAGCTGCCCTCACAAGGGTCCTCAACATCCCCACAAGAAATGCAAGTGGAAGCCAACTACAATGGCCTTGGGAGAAATTAGGAGATATCAACACTCTTTTGATCTCATCATTCTGAAGGCGAGCTTCTTGAGACTTGTTCACAAGATTGTGTAAGACCTTTACCGCACAGAAAGCAAGAGGTGGTTTTTGGTGCAAGGTCAGGATAGACCTGATCGCTTCATAAAAGAATGTCTTCATGCTCTACAATGTACTGTAGAGGCCTTTTTAGTTGACTTGATGACTGATGCTCATCGTTGTGCAGCACATCATTGTAACTCCCAAGGACTTCCAACTTGTAAGAAATCTTCAAGCAGTGAAGGATGCATTCGTTCCAATGGAATGAACATAGTTTGTAACGTTATCTTTTTTGGCATAGTGTTATACTCGTGCATTGGACACATGACTATGTCCCAGTGCAAAACTATTGTATGCGCCCTTAAAATATGAATTAAAATTTTACTCTTGTCCTTTGCTCTAAACTTTGACTATGCATCTTCATTGTATTTTCAATTCTTACTTACAGTTTTTGTTCGCACTGTCAATTTCAATAGGAAAAACATGCAAAAATTTTCCATTTCTTATTGCAGACTTTACTCCTGATGCCTCTGTATAGTCTATGTGGTGTGAAGTTTCTAAGGGCTAGTAGTTGAGATGTTGATTTCTCAATTATTAATCCATCCATAATTTTGGTGTGGGGTAATTTTTAAAATACTAAATTGTATCAAAATGTGATGAAAATTCACACACACACTCGTTAGGTAGCCAAGAGTCCTTAAAAAAAAAAAAAAAGCTTACAGACCCCTGGTCCAATGTTTGGCGTCTAGAGCCACTTTTCTAAAGTTCATTCTTCTTCTAATTTTCACATCTTGCTTTCTTTACTTCCTCCATTCTCATACCCCCAACCTCTGTCTCTTCTCTATCTTTCCCTCCTCGAGCTTGCATGGCAAGCACCAAGCAAGCATGTTGCTGTTTCGACCCGGGAAGACCTCACGCTAAGGTGCGCCACCTAGAGCACAAGGTGGAGCCTTCTCTAGTGCAGCAATAGGTGCTCCCCATAGAGCACAAGGACCACCACAAAAGAAGAGGAGATGGAAATCGGACACTGTCACCCTTCGGGAGATAAGGAGAATCCAACATGGATACGAGCTTCTTATCCCGAAAAGTTCTTTTCATAAGGTTGTTCAAGAAGTCATGCAAGACTTGGAGCTAAAAGGAATTGGAAGATTTTGGGCACGAGTGCGGGATGGCCCACCAGCAAGAAGGTGGACTAAGGCCCTACAAACAGATGCAGAGGGTTTTCTCATTGACTTGTTCAATTATACACAGCTTGCGGCATCAATGCAAAGCATGTCACAATCACAAATAAAGACATGAACTTTATCATTCGGCTTTGACACGGCAAGGGGACTCCTCCATAGGTTATGAGATTAATGATGCAAGATTTTGTAATGAGTGTTATAGCACCATAGCATCTTGGAAGGCCAAAAAATTGTGTATACTCTGCCACATTGGAATACTTATATATATATACATAATATCTCATGCGATGTGTACTGAATTCAAATAATTGAGTAAAGTTGTTTTGTTTTGTTTCTTGAAACGCATGACTCTTAATTTTTGTTTAACGTACGAACACATTGAAAGTAGTGATATGTACGGATACGAGTTACATTATTGCTTATGCACAATCGCAAGTACAGTACTATGCATTGAATTATGTTAATGTATGTGAATGCGTCATTCACGTATCACACATTATCGTCACACTTACACAATCACAAGTGCAGTACTATGTGTTGAGTTATGTTAACGTATGCGAATGCATCATTCACGTACCACACATTATCGTCACACTTACATGAACCACACATTTATTCAATAAATATTTATTTATAGGGACAAAGTAAAATATCTTATATTCATCAAGAAAAATACATGTGATGGCTCTAATAGTGATGGTAGCTACAAAAAGCCGATAGCCAACATGAAATCTCAATTGTTCCTTGGCTTTTTCATCAGTGGAGAGGAGGGACCAACTTCTGATGAAAATATAAGTTCCTTCTTTGCTTCAAAAATGATGAACTCCCCCTTCAGCTCTAGGAGAAGCGAATTTGACACTTTAGCAAGGTCATCTAATGTAGCAAGCACACACATTGTGCCATCACACATTTGGTCAAACAAGTAAAGAAGCTTTGACCATTTGATTAACACCACCTTCTCCAAGCTAGATGTCACACGTATCACTCAAAAAGGTCCAAAATTGGTCCCAAACTTGGTTAAAGCTCAAATTTTCACAATTATTTCTTACCCTCATGGTGAGCACTTCTTATGGAAGACCACCAAGTCTGCAACAAGGTTGCCAATGTACTCCTTCAAAGCTGAATCCTTTCGTCGATCCGCATGCCGAGCTCCTCCATGCCTTGATGCAAACTCATCTATATACAATGTCTTGAATGACAATGTCAAATCAAACAATATATTTAGCGATGAACGTAGAGTTATTAGAAAGTGACAAAATTTGACGGTAGGGTGCTTGGGTCCTTGGGAGTCCACCGGTGAAATCTTGGCCAAAAATGATACCTGCAGCTACCCTGTCCAAAGTCTGGCGCCTCGTGCCACTTTTTGGCCAAAAATCATGCCTGCAGCCTGCCCTGTCTAGAGTTTGATGTCTAGGGCCACTTTCTAGCCAAAAATCATGCTTGTAGCCCCAAATGCCAAACTTTGGACAGGGCAACTGCTACATGCATCATTTTTTGCCAAGATTTCATCGGTGGACTCTGAGGGACCCAATGTACCCTACTGTCAAGTTTTGTCGCATAAAAATATATGGTAGTTAGAAATTTCACCTTCTCTAGATCATCTTGTATCTTCATTTCTTCATGTGTCAGCGAGGCACCTCTTTGGGCAGAGGGATCTACAAACTCCTTGATAGGAAGATGGGGCCTTGGTCCGAACTGATCATGCTGTAGTGCTTCAAATTCAACATCCGGCACAAGGTAATCTTCTTCAATAGAGGTAATATGCCATTGTGCTACTATGATGGCACTCACTATATCTATGCTTGTGCCATCATATCTTCCAATCTCTGCCATTGTCGAATGCACATCTATATAATCATAATCGATCAAGTCTTCCATTGAATCTCTGACTAGGATGTAAAACAACTCTTCTTCCTTCATTTCCAAGTATTATAAAGCAGATGATAGAAGCAAGTATTGTACACCATCTACTTCAATGGGCGTCAAGGAGGCAAGGTTGGGTTTGTCGACTTGTAGCTGTTGTGAAGAAGATGGCACCATGAGAGCCAACCCTTACTCTACCACCACCCGATGTTCCTCTTCAACATTTATGAGCTCTTCAATCGGTTCTTCTCCTGTGTATGTGATAGCAATAACCTGTGGAGTTGTATCTTCATCATTCTCCTCCTTTAGGGATGTATCCAATGCAAGGAGGTAAATTGCCAATGCGCAATCACACTCCATGAGATCCAAAGGTGATGTACCTGGTGCATTGCCCATGGGAACAATGCATACTCTATGCAAAGGATCCACATGGGTCAGACACCTATTCACCACTTTTTGGTGATTATTCCGTGCCTAAAATACCATGAGCTATTCCAGAGGTACCCAAGTTATGTCCGATCCCTCGATGGGGTATGTGCATGTAGCAATGGTGCTCACAAAGTGTTCCAAAATTCCAACGATGAGAGCACGCTTTCAAGGTTGAAGTTTTAGAGAAAACCTGAAATATCTCGTTATCTTGGCTGGCAAAGATAGTCTCGTGGATCCACTCATCAAAGTGTGTGCGAGCATCCATTGTAGCAAGTAGGAGGGATGTGGTGAATATAAAGAGATGAAGAGAGAAAGTGTGAAATAAAACAATGAAACAAGAACTAAACTAGTTCTACCTTAAAAACCTTAAGTTTTAAACCATTGAGGGCTGTTCGCATACAATATTTAGTTATGTCTTTGCTTACATCTTTGTAAAGTTTACATGCATATGTAAATGTGTTGATGTTAAAAGTGTATGATGTGTATGATTTTGCATAAATACCACAATTTTTCAATATTGCAAGTTTACAAGCGACAATATTCTATTGGCCAAAAAAATCCAAAAATTTATAGGTGTTGGATATTACAACTTGTGGTGTTGGGAATTTTAGGGAGACTCGATAATTTCTAAAATATGTAGAGCCACACACTTTCCGCTAGTAATAGTATCCTCAGAGCTGGGCTTCGAATTTTTCTACCATCTAGTTTAAAATAGAAGCTAACATGTGGATTCTGCATTAACATTGTAATTTCATGGCGCATTATACTCAAGGGTCAATCATCCTCCATTTGCAACACTTGGGGCTCGCGGCCCTCACAAATGATAGTAACATCTACATATGCACTTTCACGCATGTCTTGATCAAGGCACAACCATTTACCCTTGAGCATCCTCCATCTATGATACTTGAACACTAGGCATAAAGTCTGTCGTGTGACAAAGTACCTGTAATTGGAAAGGAAAGTTAGCCGATTCCTCCCAAAGTAAGATAATAGTCAACTAAGAGAGAAAATTTTTACCTGAAAGCCATGTCCCATGTTGTGACTTGACACTCCACTGTGTCAGGACTGTGAGTCATTTTTAATGTCCAAGTTTTTCCTAAAATCCTTATTACATAATCCTCTAATGCACTTTTTGACATATGTGCTTTTGGTACGTCTCAAACCCTTATATTCCTTGAACATGTGTGCAAAAATTGTAATCGGTATGAACCAGCTTAGATGTACATTATTTGAGCCGGTGCTTGGCTTCATAGAATTCAATATGTCTACTAAAATTTTTGTGCTACACATGTGCAAAATGTCGTTACTACACAATGGCCATTCTATGCTATTGAGATTTGATATGTGCATAGACTTAAGGATTCCATATTCTCGACCCCCCTTGGGCAATATGCACTTGGAGTCATAAAAAAACAAAGTCCTCTACGAGCTACTTAGTTGTATACCCCTCAAAGAGCAATCTACTAATTTCGAGGTGGTAACAGTTAAAATAAATTGTGAAACTCTCAACATTTTGCCACTCACAGCAATCCGAAGGGTATACTTCTGTAAATACGAGACAAGTTGTTACATAGATACCATGAAATTTCTCATTCTCAATGAGTTGCAAATACTTACTATTTGCAATGTTTCGTTGAAAGGGCACAGTGGGTGCAATATGTATTTGTTTTTGCATGAATACATGTTGTACAAACGCCTCTATTACAAGGTGAGAATCAACATTCCTTTGTCTGAGAGGTAAAATTTTACCCTTCCAGTGCTTTGATACATCTGCAATTGCAAATGCTTTCACCTTGAAAGCTCCCTTCATACTTGGACGCATATGTACCCAAGACGAGCAATGATACGTATGAGTGATCCAATTCCCTTCTTCATCTTTTCTATTACGTTCTTCTATCGAGAGAATGCTTGTTCTTCTCTCAGGCATTATAACCTATGCACTAGATGTCAAGAAGTATGTATTAACCCCTAAATAATAAGCATTTTAAGTCTGTCTAGTAATCACCAATATGCCATATAAATCAACATGGCATTAAGAGATATTTACACTTTTGTAAATAGACATAAAAATCAATATCAAAACACATGTGGATATGTACATTGGCACAAAGTGTAGATTTAATTTCAAGGCATCACTTTAATCATACCATTTACATGAAATATAATGAAAAGAATAGCATAAGAATACTTAGAGAATTTTGCCAAAATAAATTTTATTATAATGAATAGGAGTCTGATTTGACTCAATACATTGTATGAAATGTGGGTATTATAGAGTAATTGTTACAAGGATAGCAACCACATGGCATGCAAATATTAATAGGCATATTGGATTGACACCTGAGATATTCTAAGACTCAACACATTGTGTGTTATATGGATGATAATATGATAATATGATAATATTCTAAGACTCAACACATTGCTAACCCTAATAAGGTGTTGCCAAAGAAGAAGGGAAAAGCTACGAAAGAGGCACCAAATATTATGCAATGAGATCAAGAGAAAGGATGGCCTAGCAGGAGAAGAGAACTAGTGCTAATTATCATGAATTCGATTTAGGGAGGTCCCTTGCGAGGTAAAGCTTGATGTGAATCTCTTATAGTTGATCAGGTTATCCCCTGGACTGCGTAAAGAGTCTAAGAAGATTCTTTGCACTGGGTATATCATTAAGCCCTTGGGAATAGCTCGGGTGGGAAATGATTGATTTGAATATGCTAAAAAGCATTGCCCAAGGGTAGTAGCATATATTGACGGCATACTAGTGAAACATATCCTTCATCAATATTATGAGTTTAGAATTGATGGAAAGGTTGGGATTAGAAATCCATAAGGATACCTCCACAATTCTGTGAATGGCGGATGACAGTTTAAGGCAACCTAAAGGTTGTATTACCAAAGTTTATGTGACTATTGCTAATGTGGAATGCATTGTGGACTTTAGGGTTATTAGGTTTGCAAGGTGGACAAGCTATCAAGTATTGTTAGGAAGGCCATGGATCTTGAAATTTGACTACCAAGTTGATATACCTGCTGGTCATCTGATTTTTGGTAGAGGTGCCCCTCCTGTGATAACAGATGCATATCTTGAATATCCTTAATAAAGTGAGAGAGTACATTTATATTCATCAGAATTAGATATTAGAGGATCCATCTGGTAGTGAGACTTCGTTACCAAGTGATGAATCAAAATAGGAGTCCATTACAAGGGATGTCTACTAAGTGACTCTAAATGAGCTGATAGAAGATCATGAAAAAATAAAAGACATGAACGTGATTGAGTTGGAGCTCGGTAAGTTGTATGATCCACGATCAATTAAATTAGGGTTTATGCTTAGTTTGGAAGAAAGGAAGGACTGTGTGTCCTTGATCCAAGAATTTTGTGACATTTTTGCATGAGCTATGATGAGTTGAGGGGTATTCCTCCCAATTTGGTTGTGCATACCATTCCCTTGAAGGAAGATAGTCACCTTATGTGACAAAAAGTGAGGTGTTTACCTTTTGAGCTAAGGGATGGACTATTTGAGGAGCTACAAAAATTGTGTAAGGCTAGCTTGATATTTCTTGTACAACACACAGAGTGGTGTTTGTCGTAGTTATCAGGAAGAAAAAGAATAATCAAATCCAGCTTTGCATAGATTTTAGGGAGCTCAATAAACAAATGGTCAAAGATAACTATCCATTGCCATTTATTGACCAGAAGTTAGCGAGTAGAAATATCTATTCATTTATAGACTACTTTGTTGGATATAACAAAATGGCTATTGCAAAGGAGGATAAGTTGAAAATGACATTTATCATTGTACTTGATATCTTTTCATATCATATTATGGCATTTGGTTTATGCAATGCGCCAGGTTCTTGGCAATGTATAGTTAATAAGGCTATTGGTGATATTTCCCCATAGGATTTGAAAATATTTCTTCATGATTTGGGGGTAGCCACCACAAGGGAGCGACAATTGATTATTTTAAGAAAATGTTTTGAGCATTGCACGCAATTCTACATTGCTCTTAATCCAAGAAAGTATATCTTTGGAGTACCCTATGGATTACTATCAGGCCATGTGGTTAGCTCACTTGGTATTGTGACTCGATCCTAAAAAGATAAAGCTTATTGTCGCTATAAGTCCACCACATACTCCTAAAGAGGTGCATAGCTTTCTCTCATTAGTGGGATACTATTGAAACTTTATCAATGCACTAGTAGAGAGGAAGTTGCCATTGATGAATTTATTGTCCTTAAATAGTTTGTTTGTTTGGAGAAGTAGCCCATGTCAAGTATCCTTTGAGGATGTAAAGCAAGAACTAGCAAAAGAACCAGTCCTGAAAGCACCCAAAAGGGGTGAGGTCTTCTATATCTTTTTAGTAGCCTTAATGCGTAGCATCAGCTGTTAGTGCTTAGCCTAGATTTGGGAGAAAAAGTGGTATCATCCAATTGCATTTTCTAGCTCTGAATTGGGGGTATCAAAGATTAATTATACCTACATGGAGAAGTTGTGCCTTGGGATGATATTTGTGACAAAGAAATTTAGGTATTACATCCTCTATGAAAAGGTGGTATTTTATACAAAGACGGAGGGATTGAGGCTATTGATAAATAAGCTGCAACCGCCTGACCATCTAGCAAAATGGTTGGTCACCTTACAAGATTTTGACTATGAAATTAGGAGTAAGCCACAAAAGTTGCAGGGCATCATTGAATGTCTTGTGGATTTTGGGGAGCTAAAGGAAGTCTTGGTTGAAGATAGTGACCTTGAGGGTCTATTCAAAATTTATATGACTTCCCTCTTATCTTGGTATGCTGCCATAACACAATATCTATCTACAGGAGAGACTAGAGCCACTTTATCAAAGTGTGAAAAGAGGAAAATAAGGCAATAAGACTTAAAATTTGCCTTGATTGTAGGAACATTGTACTAGCAAGATGTGGATGATATTTATCACCGATGTGCCTTACTAGATAAGGTCCTATTTATCTTCGAGGAATGCCATGACTTGGCTTGTGGAGGGCACTTTGCTAGATGGTTGACTACATAAAAATATTTGAGAGATGGATATTGGTGGATGTCCATTTTCAAGGATTCTTTTGCATATTTCAAGAGATGTGATACATGTCAGAGACATGATAGTAGGGAGAACAAGAAGCACCCACCACTGACTCCTATAATGGCTATATTACTATACAAGAAGTGGGGCATTGATTTCATTGGACCTATACATCCTTCATCAACTATGCAGAAGCATTATATCATTGTGGTGACAGACTACTTTACAAGGTGGTCTAAAGCTCTAGCTATGATGAAGGATAATGCTAAAGTGATAGCTAGTTTTATCATAGAACAAATTGTATGCTGTTTTGGTCCACCAAAAGGGTTAGAGTTTGATCATGGAACACATTTTTAAAAAGGTCATAGAAGCCTTGACGAAAGCGCTAAACGTTGAACATAATAAAACTACCCCGTATAATCCTGAAGTGAATGGACAAGTAGAGAGTACCAACAAACAACTGGTGGGGATTTTATCCAAGATAATATCCAAGGGTAAGAGCAATTGGGATAAGAAACTTCATGTGGCTATCTGGGATTATAACACAACATTGAAGAGAGAAACATACCTCACCCCATTCAAGTTGGTATATGGGGAGGAGTGTGTCTTATCCTTGGAAAAATAAAGTGAACTTTAATAAGTTGAAGCCTTACTATGTGTAAGGGCTGACATTGGACTTGGCACCTTTGCAGGTCCTTCAGGATTTAGCTTAAACTTGTAATGGGTACCAAGACAATCGGATGGGCAAAATTATTCCTTATCTTAAACATCTGTATTTAGAGCAGCATTACCACCAAGGTCCAATGATCCAGTAGAGTAAATGTTATCATATCACTGAGTGGTAAGACATATCTTTTACTTGGGATATTAATGTCTACTATGACCATTGTTATAGGGTTCTTGTTAGTATCCTTATTGAGTTTAGTGAGGAAGTAGGAAATGTACATGTTATACATCCTCTCTCTTGGCTCAACTTTGACTATCATTAGTACGAGTACGTTGATCAATATGACATGGCCTATCAATGAAGAATGGATCCATACTTTTTATTTTAATGGAGCTTCTTGAGGGCCCACTAAACATGCATGTGGGGGTGGTCATTAAAGATCCCCAATGTAGAATTGTTATGAAAATGGGAATATATTTAGGGAACTCTTTTACTAATAATAAGACAGAATACAAGGCCTTAATCATGGGGATCAATATAGCCTAACATGGTGATATCCACCATTTATTAGTGAAGAGTGACTTGCAACTTGATCAACCAATCAAATGGGACCTATAGTGTGAGGGATCCCATTCTATGGATGTACCATCATGCAACCTTGGATATGTTGCAAATTTTTAAAGCAATAACTTGCCAACTAATTCCCTGACAGTGGAATCGCTTTTTTGTGAATTCCCTAGCCAATTATGCTCTTGTTGAAGTTGTTTTTTTCAACTATGGTCCTAAGGGGCTATTGCAATAGCCTTTAGATATTAGTCCAGGACTACTATGCAGACTTCTTGCTGACACGTCCTATTTTGGCCACCAATGACCAGTTTGGGTTATGAGCCAAGTAGCACTTGATTACCTTACTATTTTTTCATGGACGCATAGGATCATTCAATGTCATATTCATCAGACGCCCCTTGCCATTTATGCAAGGGTTGGCCAACAATTTTATGTACTTAGGTTAGGGCTTGAGTAGCCCATATCCTTGGTCTAGTTTCGAGCTTTAGTAGAGTTATGTAGGCACCAAGGGTTTGTTTTTAGCAATAAGCTGCTGAATGGTGCAGTTTTTTGGTTTATTCCATTAGGCCAAGAGGGCCATTTCTGTTGACTTTAATGTCTTATTTTTGTTAGGCCAAGAGGGCCATGTATTTGTTTGGTGTGGTTGTGGTTAATGTTTTCTTGTTCTAGTATTGTACTAGAAAAATTTGATGAAGTACTTGGATCAATCCTCTTGTTGCACCGATGCTTCTTGTGGCCAATTCCATGTGATATCCTTCCTTTATAAGTTTTTCATTTATGCTGAGTGGTTATGTGTATGTGGGGATTTTTATTTTTTTGGGAACTAGCATTCAAGGCATGAAGTCCCAAAGGTTAGGTTATGTGTGTCTGTGAAGGTCCAAGCAGTTGTCTGCCTCCTGTTAGACACTCTAAGAATTGTTTTAGAAGGTAGTCCTAGTGACCCTAATTTACTAGCCTACTAGTAGTTTTTTCTAGAAGTTTCTATTAGTTGTGAGGTAGATAAAGAAGCCTACCAAATAAAAGAAAGAGAAGGAATAATGCATATATATGAAGACTATGCTATATGAAGGTCTGTAAAAAGGGATTTTAACCCTTGAACCAAAGGAAAAGAAATAAAATGAAAGAAAAATCAAAGAGCATATAATCATCACCTTGCGAAGGCCTGGTAGGTTTCTAGGGACAAATAGACCCAAAGCCAATCCCTTGTCTTCTTGGAGGTGATGTCTAGCTAGACAAAATAAATAAGGATGGGGAGCGAAAATAAAGGTGAGCATAAGAAAAAGGATTTAGTGTTGCCTTATGAGGGCTTGGTACTAAGTCAAGACCTGAGGCCAATGCCTTATTCTCCTTGAGTCACTATGCTCAGCTCCCTCCTTTTTACACTCCCGAGTATCAAGTCCTAAAGTATACAAAAAGTGGTGAATCAAAAATATCTAAAAATGACAAAGGAGGCTATAAGAGTCCTCGCCTAGTAGGAGTTCCTGGTCTGGTTGGGCGGGTAGGTCAAACCACCACTTAGGATGATTCCTTTGAGATAGTTTTTTTCAGCTTGACGTGTTGGAGTAGTTAGTTAGTGACTAGATCTAGATCTCTATTAGGTTATACTTGGTCTATCGCTTGTGGATCTTCATCCCTTGATTTGGTCAAGGGATAGGGTGAGAGTTGTGTTTGTGTTTTGTTGTGTATTCTTCTTTGAAGAAACTTGATGCTCTTTATCATTTCTTTATGTGTAGATCAATTCGTGGATTCGATGGCGAGCTAAGTCACCCTATCCTATGGTCGCCAATGAGAGTAGAATTTAACCACTGGGAAAATGCTAGACAAGTGCCAAACCATGAGAATTTAAGGTAAAATTCAAAGCTTGAAGGAAGCGGAGGACATGGATTCGACAATTTTAAGTGGCCAGGGAAGATGTGGATTCAAATTACTTTGGAAGCCAAACTTTGAAGTGGTTGCAAAATTTTCATAATTTTTGTGAGAGATGGGAAATAAATGGAAAAATATGGGAACAAAATAATAGAGTGAAAATACCTGCTACACTAGCGCTATATAAGATGTAAGGGAATTGACATTTTTACCATTAGATTATAATAATAAGTCTCCTTCATCTTCTCTCCAGTTTTCATGGCTTCCTTCCTTCCTTTTCTATCTTTATCTCTCTTTTTCTAGTCTCTCTCTCCTCATCACTCTCTTTCTCTCTCTTTTGCACTTCTTCTTCTCTCTCTTCTACATTCTTCTCTCTCCTCTTTCTCTCTTCCCAGTCCTCTCCTTCACAAGTGGTATCAGAGCTTCTCATGTTTTTGATCGAGCTAGGCATATCTCATGTAGTTCTCCCCTTTAAGTCACACAAATCCAAGAAACTTTCAAGTACATAGGTACAAACATGGCAGGGATTAGTGGAGTAACCAGTGGACATTTCCAAGAAGAAGACCGGTAGTATTGAAGACTTTTCAGAAACTCGAGGCAAAAATGAAGGAAAGTATACCAAATTAGCAGTCTTGGAGGAGGATTAAGTCAAAGTTAACTTCTTGGAAAAGTTGAGCTTCTCCTTCTCCTTCACAATTAACAACTCCACCTTTGGAAAGATTCTTGAAGTACGAGGAGATGCATGCAAAGTCTTTTAAATCCTTAGATGTGTATTTTAGCACACCATCTACAGATTTACGAGTGGTCTTACAGCTCAAAATATCTCCTACTAGAAGAGATCGTTCTTGCTTTAAGAGATAGGGAGACTTTGATTGAATCCGTTATTTGCGTTTTTTTAAGCAAGCGTGCTAATGATGCTTTCCTTGCTTGCGGTAAAACTCAAGGAACTGCACGCTAGCGTGGGGGAAGTGCACTTGATGCTATTGAAGGTTTGGGAGTGGCAACTCCTGGTTATCATTAGTCCGAGAGAAGGGTTCCCTACTTGCTCAATTGCAATTGGATTGGAGCTAACTGATAGAACAATATTGGCATTCAACTCAACCCACAACTTGCTTAATGAGATTCCCAAGAGATGTAGGCAGTGAGGCCTACTTTGAGAAGGCACAACACATAGAAGTGGAGAACCTTGAAAACTCGAGCAATGAATGTACTTTGATGGCCACAAACAATTACTGGATTTTTTTTAGCGGATCCTGATAAGGAAGCTTCTTCAGAGTCTGCTTCAAGACTCTCTCCATCGAGTTGATCACCTCATCACTACGAGCTATTGTGTTAGAGGTGCTTGCCGAAACAGGCATTCAAGGCCATTTTTGAAGTTCACTAGGAGAGAGGGAGAAGATCTATCCCCATTTGCAACGATGCCATGGTTTCTACAGGCTTCACTCTTCCCCTACCATAGCCGCCTCTTTCCCCCCCTTCTTTCCTCCCTTTGCCTTTAGCCACCAGTGCCATTGCCTTTCTTCCCAGCTATGGCCACTCAATTATCTCCTACCCTCGAGCTGTGAATATGCTTGCAATAGTTGCGTCATCATCCCTTGTGGATCGGCCGTTTTATCCAGAATCGTTAATTGAGGTTTTCGTGCTTCTAACTGCAGTCGAGGTAGGCCTTCATCGAAACACAATCTTTTATTAAAGACCTTCATCGACCGGGTCAGCTCTCGATGTTTCACCAGGAAGCGTATCGGTTTCGATTGCGTGATCAGAAAGAAAAGTCTATCATATATATCCCTCGCTTTAATGATCCAACTACCTCCAATGGCCCTCAGTTCGCAACTTCCATCAGCCCTCCATTTAATGAAATGAGCAACACTATGCTTTTTTATGGCCTTACCTGAGCATGCTGAACACGTGGAATATGAACTATCAGGATCTCATATCAACAAGTTGTTTAATCATAGTGAGTTTGCACCTTGAAGTAGTAGTTAGAAAAAAATTGAGGCAAGACAAGCCAACAAGAGGTCCAAGGCGACAAACATCATGGCCTCGTAAGACTGAATGTCCGGAGGCATGGCTGCTTCCTTTGGAGGACTCTCCTACACTCAACCTGCTGCTGCTACTTCTCCCTCCATTACCATGGAGCTTATTGGAGCATAATGGAGTATCCTGGAGCACTCAAGTGTAACATGTCCAATTGTATTTTCAGGACACGTCTTAGCAGTCCATCAGAAAGGATGTCTAGAAAGCTCCGTCCGGCACTCCCATGGAATGTTACGGGGTTTGCAATCTAGGGCTTTCCGCGTCTGCCACATAGGGAAAGTATTCGGGCCGTTCCCACTTAGGATCGATTTGAATTAGGGTTTTCTTTATTGGTCATTTCCTAACGACAACTAGCGTCGGACCCAAGCGAACTACTTTACGCAGAAACGCCAGGTCCGAAGCGGATTCACTCTTCACTTGGTTCAAGGAGAATGGGAAACGAGAGGGATGCAAAGCTCAACCTCTCTGCCATAGGGCATAGTCCCATTTTGTTCCCCTAAAACAGCGTAAATCAGGTTCACTCATAACTCTAGGTCAACGCTTTAGTTGTTCGTGTTCTTTGACGATCTTCCTGCTGTCCATCGTGAATTTGAGAAAAGTTCCCGGCTAACCGGGACCACCCATCCGTAGGACAGACCTATGGCCCATCCTCCGCACTTTCCTCGGGTTGTTTTAGTTATTTAATTACCTAACACATTAGTTAGGCATGTAACAACTAGCTTCTTTAATTAACCCGTTAGGCACTGGTTCCTTCACATAATCTTATCACTTGACATAGAAATACAATATCAGACAAGTTCCTTATTAACAGGTTTTCATATTTATCTTTGAAATACAAAGAGTCCATCCCGTAGGCTTATCCACAATCTGCTCGAAGGCTATCCAGCAATCCACAGGGATCACTAATCCAAGTTTCCACCTGTAGACTAGTATGCGGGCCTCGAGATCCAATCCCGAGTCACGTTAGCCTCTTGTGCAGGGCCCGGAAGGTGAGGGATTTACGACCAGAGCCCCCTCTGGCACTCAAGCGTCCTCCTGCTCCAAGTAGCGCTCAACGGAGAGACCTCTCGCGGCGGGTTCGGTCCACTTGCACGGGCGCGGTTAACAACCCCCTTGGTTAGGGTCAGGCAGGCAGTCGGGGGTAACTGAAGCTGCCTCTCCCTTCAGACCTTCAACCTGAAGTATAGATATCCATTTATCTTTTAATTCATTGATCAAACAAAGCCAAACAGTGCTCTAAAATCTGTAGCAAGCACAAACATTTCCATTGATCGTTTTTGTTGGCAAACTGCTAAGGAATGAATCCTTCCTTTCGAATGCATCCAACACTCGATCCGGGATGACTTGTAACTTGGCAAGATCCCCTATTTCCTGGGTTAGGGCGTACCCTATTAACCCAACTTGGGCAAACCTTAAGTTCATTGGTTACTTCAGTTTATCGGCTAGTATTTAGTTTCCAATCAATCTTCTTTACTCAAGAAAGACCACTAAATTAGGATGATTATTCATCCTCTTGCAAGATAACTTGCGTAAGGACATGCCAACTTCATTGCGAGAATTTGGCCATTCCCTTGTGATCCAATCACAAGATCGTATGACTCCGCACTTGCCGCGCAAGTGTTGCATCGAACTATGAGACTTATTCTACTCATTGAACGGAGTCACGAAACAATCTGTTCCTGATTACGTTAGGCTGACGTCGTCAGTCCTAGAGTTCTAAGTTCCATCTCGTAAGATTCTTAGGGACAAACCCTAGTTCACTTTACGATTACATTTCAGTGTCCCTACATTCAGTGAATGTGGGCAAGTATTAAGGTATAGGCGTTTCTTGGGATTTAACTTATTCCAAACGAGTACTCCGTGGTTTAGGTGTTTTAGGTTTACGCCAATTTGTTTAATTCTAGAAAATAATTACGTGATCATTTCTATATGACTTGTTGTCTATGCGTAAATTGATTTTTCAACCCTCACTTATTGATTTGATGTCGGCATAGGTTAGGTTAATTCCAACTAATCTTCTTATAACTTTGCGAACAAAATTCATGTTAAATAAGCAACCTTTTTCTTGATAATTTATCCAGTTGACAAATGATAATTTCCTAGATTTATGCATCGTAATAATCATTTCATGCTTTGCACTTTCCATGATGATTCATTGCGATATGGATTAATAGTGCGAGATGCAGTTTATACTTCTAGGCTTAACCGAAGTATACTATTTTAATGGATAATAATCTAGCTTATAATTCATTTCAATGCATAAAGCTATTTGCTAGAAATGCATTTATGCTTTCTTTATTTTGCATGTTTCATTAAAAGTATTAATGACTAAGTTCCTTCGTCGTGAGCATTTAGGATAAAATTTATATCCTATTTCTAACAATTAACCTTGAATATCAAATTGAAAAAATTAGGAAGAAAAACTTGGGATTGGGGTGAGATGTCCAGTGGATGCCAGGAGACGACCCTCTCACGGTAGCGCCTTGGACATTCTTAGGAGGCATCACAATTGTAGTCTTTCGGACGTGGAAGTAGCTTTACAATTCCTCTTTGGAATTCCACCGTCGCTCCCTTGCACCGTCCGTCGAAAGTAGATTTAGAAGGCTTCCTCGAGGCTTTTGAGTGAAAGGAAGGTGTCAAACGACCCTCAACATTCCTCTTTGTTTTACGTGTGGGAAAAGAAACAATGTGCAGGAGAGTTCCAAGGGGTATTCTTGCATGGACCAAGGGAAGGGCTAAGGTAAAATTCTCTTGGGAAAAATGGGCCCTATAGAATCTTAAGGGAGAACTTCAAGGAAAGAAAGAAAAAAAAAGTAGCCTTTAAAGGCTATACCTTTTGGAATGAGGGAAAGGCCTAAGGGCCTTTAAAGACAAACTCGGGAGGAGGAGGGGGTAAACCTAAAACCCATAAGAAGGGGGCTAAGGGAAATTAAACACGGGGGTGGGGGGAAGGTGGTTTTGAAGCCAAGGGAAAAAGGGGGCTTAAGGGTTTAGACATGGGGGTTCCAACACCCATGGGAAAGGGGGCTTAAGGGTTTAGACACGGGGGGGTGAGGGTGGTTTTTAAGCCCAAGGAAAAGGGGGCTTATAGGGGGTTAAAACCGCGGGGGGGAGGTTTCAAAAGGCACAAGAAGGGGGGCCTTGGGAGGTTTTAGGACACAGGGGGTGAAAGGGGGCTTATTTAGCCCTTTAGAAGCTTCCCCCCAGGAAGCTTCTAAAGCTTCCGCCACGTGGGAGAGGGGAAGCTCACGGCGACTCGGTGGGTAGTTGGGGCCCCGGACTGACAGCAGAGGCAACGGGTTTCGACGGCGTCTCCTCCTTTAGCAGCACCGTGGCAATCCTCCTCTCTCCCTCACGCGGCACATGCAAAGCTTCTCTCTCTCATGGCAGCGGCACTGCACGGCGTTGTGGCGACATCGTCGTCTTCTCAATCTCTGCCCTTCCATCCCCCTTTCAGCCGTGCGGCCCCCCTCAGTTATATAGGGGAGGGGATAAGATCCTCCCCCCTCTTACGTGTCGACGGGCATGCATCATTGCCTTGGCAAGCTCCAACAAGGAGCTTGCCTCTCTTGCTATTCCCTTCTTCCTCCAGCTCGACGTCGACTGGAGGAGAGGGGGAATTAATAAAAAATTTTGCTTAAAAAATATTAACCCTATGAGGGCTTTCATATAGGCCTTTCGAATTTTGGATTTGTTACATCAAGAAAGACTGAATCATTGTTTGATTGCCATCTTCATTAAGCATCATAAGGTACTTGGTTCTTGAACTCTTATTCTCTCAAATTCATCCTCTTGTGCTAAGCCATAAGGTACTTGGTTCTTGAACTCTTATTCTCTAAAATTCATCCTCTTGTGCTAAGCCATAAGGTACTTGGCTCTTGAACTCTTATTCTCTCAAATTCATCCTCTTGTTGAGCTTGAGAGAATGCAAGAGCTCAAGTAGGCATTAGGAGTTAAATTTGATACTTGTCTGCTTATTGCTTCTTCTTACCTTAACCAATTGACTTGTTGCTTCTTGATTGAGCTACTTGAATTAAACAAAAAAAATCCATTGTATAAGGGTAAGTCAGCATTGAATCACTGCTTGGTAAGCCCCTACCCTTGATTCCAATTTTCCATTCCATGCATTTCATGAAAATGTTCAATTCCTATTTCCAAATGCATCTCATGCTAGGTGTTTAATTAATAAATGTCTACCATGTATATTCTAGGTGAGGAAAAGCCTGATGCTAGGTGAGGTGGCAAGACAAAAGAGGGGTGACCCCCCCTTGCCATCAAAGACCTTGAAGGGGTGCATAACCCGGCTCGAGGGAAACTTTGCCCACCTCCCGATGATCCGAAGCCTAAAGTTACTTATAGGTGCAAGTAATCTCTTGAAGAACCAAGATATTGACTTGGAAATACTATATGAGATGTATTTATTGATGTATGGATGTATTATTGGCTGTAAATGTATGGGAAAATACTACTAAGGATGTATTTGCAGACATGAGAATACATATGCAGTCAATGGTAGTGAATATGATGCTTGGAATGTATGGGCGATGCCTATGAATGGGGGAATTACGCTAAGAGATGTCTATGGCATGCTCAATTCTGGAATAAGGTTACAAACATTGAATTTGCATGATTGGGCAATGTATTATGCCATATGGGATGACCTTTCTGTCATGCATTGACAAGTTGATACCTTGCAACCCTTTTCTTGACCCCCACAGAGTGCTATAAGTAATTTACTTGCATTTACAGAGGAACTGAGGTGCAGGTCTTGCAGAGTACCCACAGGTCCTACTAACGGCCTTGATTAGTTTTGGAGATCTAACTAGACCCTACAAGATACTTACAGGTCAAAACATGACTCCTACAAATATAGATAGGGTGTTGGACTACACAGTACAATAGTACTTTTCCTATTATAGAATTTTCTGTATAAAACCTGGGAGTGCATACTTCTGCTCAATTTGAAGAGGGCATCCTTGGGCATCCTTGGCTTCAACTTGGAAAAAAAAAGTAGGTCAATCAGAGCTCCTTAGCTCAAGTTACAGGCAAAATAGTGATAGGTGGTCTAATGGGGCTGCACCTAACCATGGCAAGGAATAAGGGAAAAACCAAGGCCAATGAAGATGTTCAACAAGAAATCAAGGATGCATGAGAACTAAGGACTAAGAACAGTCCTGAAACAGATTATGAGGAGTATCCTCATGACATTGGAAGCCCCAATCCTCTTAATAACACTCTATGCAAGCATGAGACAAGACATAATAAAAAACATGAGGCTATCTTGAAAAGACAAGAGGCTGTACTTGCAGGCATAGGAGGAAACACATAAAATCATGCTGAGATATTGAGAGTGGAAAAAGACTGAATTTTTTACTGATTTTTATTGTTTTTGAGGCCTAAATGATTGATTTTGAGTGATGTTTGGTTGTTTTTGGAGATTTTTTAGAGTGTTTTGGATGATATTGAGTATTTTTTGGAAGCTCATGATGATTCTTAGTGGAAATATGAAGCTCTGTGATGTTCTGTTAGGTTCTATTGAGGTTCTGATTGGTTCTGATACCTTCTATTTAGCTTCTATTTTGTTCCGCTGTATCAAGCATGGATTGATGATTGATTAAGGTTGAGATCTTTAGAAAGCTTATTAAATATTTTTTGATAGTTTGGAATGGTTTTAGTATGAGTTATGAGTTTTTGATGTTTTCTTTTGATCCTCTATAAACCTTCTGTAGAGCCTCTGTCTCTGCTCTCTCTCTGCTATGTTCCTGTTATGTTCTATTCTATAGATCTTCTGTAAGTGTTCTGTAGAATGTATGTGTGACTTTGGGAAAGTTTTCTAACTTTTGGAAGAAGGAGGAATCTAAGTTCAAAAGAGCTAAAACAAATGGAAGAATCAGCTGCTACTGAAGACTAAAGAGAAGACTGAAGTGACAATGACATTAGTGAGCTATGAAGAGACACTGTAGTGGCTTTGGGACCCTTTCATACCTCCCATACCTCTTGGGAGGTGCATCCATGACCTAAGAAGGATTATTAAGTGCCATTCTTGAGAATTGTAATGAGGAGATAATGTACTATTGAGAGAGAGAGAGAGAGAGAGAGAGTCAGAGATAGCCAATTCTATCAAAACAATGTATCTATCTATGAGAGATTGAGAGAGAAAACTATGAAGACAATGAAGATGAATGCTATATGATTATTTCCATTCAAAAGTGGTGTATTATTTTATGTTCCTTGTTCTATTTATGGATTTTATGAAGATGTTGAAGATTATGGTTGATTCTATCAAATCCGTGGGAGATACCTACAATGATGCTGCGCGAAGATTTGTTGTTTTCCTTGTTTTGGTCATCTAAAGAATGAAACAAAAGCTTGTTGATGTTACAAGATAGATTTTCTTGTAGTAGAAACCCCTTTTCCTTGGTATCTCTCTTGGGCCTCCATGTTTTTGGTGCGCAACCGGGGAAACTTGCCATCAACAAGCATCAAAAGAGGCTGAAAATGAAGGAAATGGCATTGCCATGAAGAGGAAAATTCAATGGATGCTTGCAATATCCCTTCTTCCACTAAAGAGTTAGAGATTCTTATTGTAAAAGCCACTTTCTACAAGAATTTCATTCCACAATGGCGGAAAACATATTACCATCATGATGCAAGCTCTATGTGGTGGACTATTTCCTCTTCTTGTTGAAGCAACATAAACTTGCATCTTGGTGGCAAATTGTTTGGGAACAAACTGAAGGGTATAAACAAAGAGAATGACCATCCATGGAAGATTTGGAATTCATTGAGAAGTTTTCAAACATCATTAAGTGGGAGATCGTGAAGAAGCTTCAGGAGTTGTGGTCAGTGGAGGTTCATGAAAACAAGAAAGAAAAGAGTTGAAATTTGTTCATGGATGCTCAATAGCAAGATACGTGGGATGGTTGGTGCACTGACAACCTCCTGTTTGTTCAATTAACAACCCACTGGAAGTTGGTAGACAGAGTGTTTTTCACAACATACACTATTGAAATATATGATGGCACAACAACGATCCTAAGAAGAATGAGTTTTGATACTTTCAGAATGGAATATCTCCCCCTTTGTAGCGGTTTGAAAGCTGAATTTAGAGATGTTGCAAAGAAGAAAGTAGAAGAGATGTTGGCCAAAGAATCCTCCAGAGACTGAAGCCCCTCTCTAATTCTATTTTGTTGAGTATAGATCACTGGTTGGAGCCAACCCCTAATGAATGACACAATCAAGAGGTAAGCATTAGAACGAGTCCAAAGGTACGTGAGAGAGAAGGCAAGAATCAAGGTTAAGAATGAGCTTACAACAGAAGCCTCCTTTGACGCCCTAAAAGAACTCTTTACAGAAGTCCCCATGGCGACTCAAGGTCCCCTTCCTAGTCAGATTTGTCCTGGAAATATTGATGACAGGCCAGCAAATGTAGTCCCATTGACAATTTTCAAAGGAAAGTACAATGAAGACCTCGACCTTCATGTAGCTAAGTTCATGGTAGCATGTGTGGCTAACAATACTAGAACCCCTGAGCATTGATTAGCGATATTCCTCGCCACTTTCAAGGGCACGACATTTCAATGGTATGAGAGACAAGCAGCATGAACTTTTGGCACATGGAACGACCTGAAGTTGGCCTTCCTCACTAAATTCAGGCGTGAAGGATTTGAAGAGCGAATGCAAGAGGAGTTCATGAACCTAAGTTAGTCCTCTGGAGAAAGAGTAGAAGCTTATGTCTTGCGAATGGAATCCATCCTGAAGAGATGGACTAACCATCATTTAAATGAAGGTATCCAAAAAGGAGTGTTCCTCAGAGGCCTACAACTAGAAGTTTGCAAGTTTGTGGAATTGAGAAGACCAGTCAATCTGCAAGCTGCAGAGTGGAAGGTGCAAGATTGTATGATGAAGTTGAAGCAAGGTTGTCAATGACTCTAGGAAAAGGAGTCTTACCTCCTCCCATGCCAGGAATGGTATACCCACCAAATGCAGTCCCATGGATAGCTCCCTACCCCTATCCCCAGATGCAAACAGTGATGCAGTACAGTACACCTAATCCACAATGGTTGCTGCAAATGATAGTGCCTCAAATGATGGTTCAACCACAACAACAGTAGCCTCAAATAGTTCCTTCAATTGCAACTCAACAACAATGGAACCCTACCAACTGGAATCAACAACCCCAAGTCTCAATAGGAGCTCTGAATCAGAACCAGAACAAAGGACCCTCTGGATCAACCCAACCTGTATATACAGTAATTATAGAAGCTTCCCAAAACCTTACTACAAGTACTTCAGGAGTTGAAAATCTAAAGGACTACTTATCGAACTCAGTCGCTAGTATCAAGAAAGAGATTATGGATGTGATTACAGAGCAACTACAGACGCTAAAGGTGAATATTGCCAATATATCCACTCTTGCGGGAGGTGGGAGAGATGTGATGTGTTCTAATACATGGTACAGAAAGTGCCATCAAGCAGGACATTTAGCCATTGAATGTACCCGAAAACCAACCATTCCTGGAGCCTTCTGTTCATATTGTTTGAGGAAGAACCATACAGAGGATATCTGCTCTCTGAAAGAGATGCACAAAAGAAAACATAAAGATGAAAACACAAGATTCAACTTACTAGAATCTAAAATGACAACGCAGGACATTGGACCAAAGCCTGGCTAATTTTGGTCCACAGAAGTTTCCCTTTCAAAGTTACAGAGGACGGCAGTCTGGAGGTGGTCAGAGATCAGAGGTGGAATGTTACAGATGTGGAGAAAAGGGTCATATCTCCTCAAATTGTCCAAACCCTAGAAGATCTTTGGATTACAAGCCCTTATGCAGCTGATGCAAAGGAGAAGGCCATACTGCAAAAGATCGTCCAAGTCCAGCCCTTGTGAAATCTACTTTTGATACCCAAGAGAAGACCCAAGAACCTGCTTCCAATTTGGTGGAATTGGAAGTGGCCACAATAACGTGAGCAAAGAAATGAGAACCTGTAGTTCCAAAAGAGAACGTTCCTTCTGCAAAGACGGTGAAATTCAACCTCCCTCGGGAAAAACAAAACAATGCAATTCAAAATAAGGAGGTATAGAGCACCATAGAGCCAGAGAGAGCTACAGAGACAGTTGCAGAGACAAGACCAGAGGTTCAAGAAATACAGGATGCATAAGTCTCTCCTCATGAAGACAAAGTGCATATGTTGCCACTCCTAGAAGAAAAAGGAAAGATGAAAGTAGGTGTGGCCCCATTTCCCAGTCGATTGGAAAAGCCTGTGGATCCTATCAAAGAGTATGATTTGGTCAAAGACCTAGACACATTTAAACCAAACCTAGTGGATGTGGCTAACGCCTTCCTAGATCCTAGAACCCCAGAGATTAGTGTATGGATAGAAGGATGCTTTATTTCAGATGCATTGATTGATGGAGGCTCATTAGTAAACATAATGACGGATGTGACAATGAAGGATCTAGGTTTGCAAGGAATTCAACCTCACAGTGGCTTATCAGATTGGCAAACCAAAGCAGAATTAAACCGTTGGGCATCCTCCCATATGTTAAAATAACCCTTGTAGGAAGAGACTATTGGCAGACATATTTGGTGGTCAAACCAAATTCTTATGGGACCTCATACATTCTATTTTTGGGAAGATCTTGGCTTTTTGAAGCAAGAGCCAGGACGGACTGGCTCAAAGGAACCCTAACCCTAGGCAAATGACCCAATAAAGTGGTGTTGAAATTGTATGGATCGCAAAAAGGCAATGGATCCACATCCATCAAAGTCATAATAGACTCTTCCAATGAAGTAACAGATGGTACATCAAGAGGCGAATAGGCTATTAAACAAATATTTTCCAAGAAAACAGAGGCAAAGTCCCTAACAGTGGGCACTGTAAGCCAATTACCGAAGGAAGCAAAGTCTTTGTCCATGGGAGAATACCTCCTATCTCAACTCGAATTGACTTCTCAAATCACCTCTGACAGCGAGATAGAAGCATGGATGTACTGTTCTCCCTGTTACATGGCAGTCGCAGAGACAGAGCCAAAGACAGAGGCAGAAGCAGAAGCAAACACAGAGACGGAGGATCTATTCTTCTCCTACAGAGCCTCTACAGAAGTAGAGATAGAGCCTCTAGAGAAAGAGGATGAAAATGATGAGGAAGAAAATGAAGCAGGTTATGAAAGTGTAGATGAAGAAGTTCCTCTGATAGCAGATGATCTTGTTGATGACCCTACAGAGACCTCAGAGCCCGAAGATCTCGGGGTATTGGATGGAATGACCATTGTTCCATTTAAATTGACCAATGGACCACAAAGTATACAGAATCTGCATAAGCAATGGATCAAAGGTATAAAAATAAGTTCACCAGTGGCTCTTGTCGCCCTGACCATTCATTCTGGGATGATGATGCCCCTTGTCAATAGAAGCCAGATCCATCATAGCCACGGCTTATAGAAGGTCCGTGCTATGTGACATTCCTAGACACATCCTCTAAAGATGACCACTCACACAGAAATAAATAAAGCTATGATACACTTCCAGCAATCTCAACAGACAAATGAGTCATCTGTTCAGAAGAAGGACACTGGTTCTAGTGGAATATCAGATGATGATACTATTCCCTTGAATGAGTCAGACCTCTATCTAGAAGCAATCCGTGGGACATTCATCCGCAAAGTGAAAGGTGAAAGGCAAGTGACGTTCTTGAATACTGACGATACTGAACGTCACTTGAAAGTGGGTCTCAATCTTCCAAGAGAAGAACTAGTGGTCCTGTGAGACTTACTAAAGGAGAACTTAGACGTGTTTGCTTGGTCATATAAAGATCTAAAGGGGATTGATCCCATAGTATGCCAAACATCACATTGACCTAGAGCCTAATGCCGAACCTGTAAGGCAAAGACAACGTCATATGAATCCTAATTATTCTGCTTTGGTAAAGGTTGAATTATTGAAGCTTCTTGAAGCCAAGTTCATTTATCCTGTGGCTAACAGTGAATGGGTTTCGCCCATTGTGGTTGTACCCAAGAAGAACTTGAAACTTTGAATATGTGTGGACTTTCGAAAGCTCAACTCGAAGATGAAGAAGGATCATTTCCCTATCCCTTTCACTAACCAACTATTGGACACTGTAAGGTGTCTGCCCATCGACTATCCATGCACGCTTTTAGCTGTCTATCAAGAAACGAATCTAAGCATCTCTGCCTGGTACTCCCATGGAATGTTCCGAGTTTTGTCGCCTAGGGTTTCTCAAATCCGCCTCACAATGGAACGTTGATGACCGAACCCACTAGGATCGACCGAAAATTGGGGCTCCTAGTAGCCAAGGTCTCCTAACAGCATTCTAGCATCGGATCTTGGACATCCTACTTTATGCAAAGAGATACCCAAGCCGAAGCAGACCCATGTCGCACTTGGTTAAAAGAGAATGGGAAATGAGAGGGATGCGCCACTCAACCTCTCTACCCATAGGGCATAAGGTCCCCTAAAACGGCATGAATCGAGGCTCTATCCTAACAATTTCTAAGGTCAAAGATGATAAACCTTGTGAGAAGCCTCCGAGTTCTCTGGGACCACCCTGCCGTAAGACGGACTTGTCGGGGGTTTTGCCCACCCGCTTCCCTCAATAGCTTTAGTTTTCTAATTATGTCCTACCACATTTATGTGTAACACTTAAAGTCAACCTCATTAATTAAGCCTTTTAGGGAACATGGTTCGTTCACATAACTTATAGCATAGACACGAAAACAGAGTAAGCAATCTATTGACAAACAAGTTCAATCAAGTTCCTTAACTTATCTTCAAGTTAATATTTGTCTCCTGCCCATACAGGAGAAATTATGTATCCCTTCTGTCCAATAGAAGTATCCCTTCTACCTTGCAGAAGTAACTGGTCCAAATCACATGGCACCACAATTTCAATCCTTTATCTAGAATAGGATCTCCCAACATGCCCAGACGTTGGGGGCCATGGAGGTCTTCAACTCCATTCTAGACCTAGCAAGGGGTGTCCAGAGCTCCACCTGACCTACAAGCTATCTAGGAACAAAACAACATTCCCATGGTTGGCCTTTTCACCACTTGACCTTCGGCCCATGAATTGAGGAGTGCCCTCTTTAGATTAATCCCTGGTGCGATCATGGAGGTGATCCACCCATGCAATATATCCTTCCTTAATTAAATCCTTTAGGAATCCAACACAACAAGGCATTCAGCCCTAATATAATTTTCTAGGAAAACATTCCGTTATCCCCATGGCAACTTGTCATCACAGACCCTTGCCATGCATTTAGCATAAATCACAAGCACTTGGAACAATAATTCAAACAACAAATTAACAACCAGTTGAATGTAAAAGCACTTAGGATGTTGTTAGATCAACCAAAAAAAAAACCAATTGTATTCTTGCCAAACAATGCAAGAATAGTCGTGATAACATTACCATCATATATCTTCTCTTCCCCTTGGGATCAAAGAGCAATTCTACGTAAAATTTACTTAACACTTGTCTGCATAATTTTTAATATCATGATTATGCCATCCATAACCCCTAACCAATTCTTCCTTGTAATTTCTCTATCAACAAATAAGCCATATGAAACTAGGGGTGCAATTAACTTTCCTTAATACATGCACTTTGCAAGCTTGATCTTTTGAATACGTGAGATCAAATTTATCCCTTTCGATGACCTATACTTGTGCATCATAGTATGGGGCCTAACGTATCTCATACGAGAATCAAAACAAGCATATGTCAATTTGGAAATACATTATTTACGACCGGAAACGCAATTGGATTGATAGTAATGCCTTTGCCCCGAAGCTTCATTGTTGGTTGTGGGATTGCCATCCGCATGTGACATTCTTCGCTTGGGGGCCATCGTCCGCAAGTAGACTCAAGAGATTAAGAAGGTGGAATAGATTCAAGATGGGAGAGTGTAAGAGAAGATGGCTAAGTTAAGGATCGAGATAGAGTGAATTGAGCTAACTCTTTCCCTTGAAGCCTCTCGGGGTGACCTCTCTCTCTCTCTCTCTCTCTCTCTCTCTCTCTCTCTCTGTGCGTGCCTCTCTCTCTTTCAAGATCTCTCTCAAAATATCTTGGAGGGGTATCCTTCTCTCTACCTCTCTCTCGCGCCCTCTCGAGGTCTCCTTATGCTTCTTGTGCCTCCCCATGCCTCATATTATAGTGGATTAGAGAAGAGGACTTGTGGCAGAGAAGTGGAGCTCTTTGTGGAGGGGGATCTTGGAAAGATCAGTGATTTGATGCTCAAATCATAAATCTGATGGTTCCATTGGCTCTGAAAGGGGGGATAAAAACCCCAAGACACTTGATTAGAAAGCTCTTAGTTCACTCCTTCTTTTCTCTGTTTGAAGTGTTGTTTTCTGTCTATAGACTGCGATCGTGGCGTGCGCGATTTCGCAAATCCCTCTCTTTATTTTTTCTTTTTATAAAATCTCTAAAACTAACTAAAACATCAATTGTCTTTTCTTTTAAATGACATCCAGTTCTAGAAATGTCCATATCTTTTTAGGATAATATCTAAAATATCCAAAATATACTAGTTTTGCCCAAAATCTAATATTTTTGGACCATCCAAACTATACACATTAATACTAGTGATTAATATCGCTCATAAGTCTTGTTCACGTTGAACTTATGTAAAGGGTGACTACGGTCCTTGTCGATCCAAGAAAAATATCAGATTTACGAATCTCAAAATTTTTAACATATATTTTTAATTAAATAAAAATCCTTAATTATTAACGTTAATTTTTTTTTTCTTTAGTTAGTCTTTAGTTAGTAATCTTACTAACTTATTAATTTACTAACTAACTTTCAAACTAACACACTAATTTTTATTGTGTGGAAATATTATAGACACAGTGACAGGTCATGGGCTATATTCCCTCTTGGATGGATTCAACGGATATAACCAAGTCCAAATCACAGAAGAGGACCAATCCAAAACAACCTTCACAACAGAATGGGGAACCTATGCCTATAGAGTGATGTCGTTTGGGCTCTGTAATGCTCCTGCCACCTTCCAACGAGTAATGATGGATGCCTTCCAGAATCATTTGCATGATTTCATTGAGGTGTATCTCAATGACTTCTGTGTCTATAGCTTAATCCACAAGCATTGGGGACACCTAGAGCAATTCTTTGACATATGCCGAGAGTATGGGATCTCTCTCAACCCCGACAAATGTGTCTTTGGCGTCTCATCAAGAGTCCTTCTAGGCCATATTGTATCTGCACAAGGGATTGCAACAAACCCGATGAAGATTGAGAAGATTTCCGCCTTAACAACACCAACAAACCTCAAGCAATTGAGAGGGTTTCTTAGCCATGTGGGCTACTATAGAAGATTTATTGTAAATTTTGCAACTAAGGCAGCCCCTCTGCACAAGCACCTAAGGAAAGATGCGGATTTCCTTTGGACTGATGATTGCGAAGAAGCCTTTAATACCCTAAAATAGTGCCTCATCCAAGCACCTATCTTGCAGCCTCCTAACTGGACAAAGGAGTTCCATGTGCACACAGATGCATCAGTTAAAGGGCTAGGTGTTGTCTTATGTCAAAAGGACCCCTCTAAATTAGATCAACCAATCTATTATGCAAGTCGGGTTCTAGGTGGATCATGAAGCCCTAACCTTCCTGATGAACAAAGCAGATGTCAAAGGACGACTGATGAGACGGTTGCTCTTGTTCCAGGAGTTTGATTTTGAAGTGGTCACTAAGCCTGGCCATACCCATGTCCTAGATGATCATCTATCACGGATCCCTCAAACTGCAGAAGAGGAACAGGATGATCCAGACCTTCCTGATGCTTCCTTGTTTCTAGTCGACACAGTTACATCCTTAGTATGCAGACATAGCCAACCTCCTAGCAACTCAACAATATCCTCATGGCATCTCAAGCCGTAAGAAGAAGAAGCTTCTGTTAGAATGAGCCCCCTACACCTTGCTAAGCGGTGCACTATACAAGAAAGCCAAAGATGAAGTGTTGTGAAGATGTGTTGTAGGAGACGAAATCGGCATAGTATTGAAAGTATGCCATGATGAACCATGTGGTGGACACTTCGCAGGAGAAGAAACAGCCAGGAAGGCTCTGTTAGCGAGATACTGGTGGCCGACCCTCCACAAGGATACATATGACTATTGCAAGAGATGCGATGCTTGCCAGCGAATGGGGAAAACCACCAAAATAAATGCCATGCCACTGCAACCTATTCTTCTCCTAAAGCCGTTTGAGAAGTGGGGGATTGATTTCTGGCTCCCATTGATCCACCTACCAGACGGAAGCAGAACAAATACATCTTAGTATGTACAGATTATGTCACAAAGTGGTGTGAAGCTAAAGCTCTAAAGTGGGACGATGCTAACAGCATAGCCCTGTTCATGTGCGAGAATATTATCACCTGTTTTGGCAGTCCCCTCAAGCTGGTAAGTGACAAAGGTACTCATTTCCTTAACAAAATCATGGAAGAGATGACAGAGCTGTATAAGATCCGCCATCGCAAGTCCACTCCTTACTATCCCAGAGCCAACGGCCAAGTTGAAGTCACCAACTGCATCCTCTGCTCGATCTTGACAAGAACGATTGCCGCACATCGTCATGATTGGGACGAAAGACTTACAGAGGCCCTCTGGGCATATAGAACCTCCCATAAGGCTGCTACAGGACAAACTCCTTTCCAACTAGTGTATGGTACAGAAGTTGTTTTCCCGATTGAACTGGAATTGCCCTCTTTGCGAGTGGCAGTAAAGAATGCTTGGGAGATGATGAGTCACTGCAACGCCACCTCCTACACTTGGAATGTTTAGACGAGACTCGGCGGATGGCCCTGCAGTGTATGGAAACCACTCAAGTGCAATGTAAGGCCTATCATGGCAGTTTCATCAAGCATAAGGAGTTTAAAGAATGTGATTTTGTCCTGGCCTATGATTCGAGATCTGACAAGTTTCTTGGCAAGCTTCAATAATGGTGGATGGGCCCATGCAAGGTACTTGCTATCAACCCTAATGGCTCTATTCAGCTGTAGACCGTTGATGCATGTGATGATCCCTTTCTGATCAATGCCTATCGTCTGAAGAAGTACTTCCCTCCTTGGGGATCCTAACAATCATAGTCGACGCACCCTTTTCCTTGTGGGTGTCGCACTGTCCTTCTCCTTGTGCTTCTGATAACCCTTATGATCTTCCTCATGAGGCGGTCTTGTTTTGCTAACCCCTCCCAGACAACTCCCATCCTTACTCTATTCTCCTCTCGTCTGATCCAGTAGTGGTAATGTGGATGGTTATGCTACATGGTATTTCTACCATTCTCTTTATTAAAAGGGAAAAAAAAAGCAAACAAACTGTTATGCACTTCATCCTTTGTATAGTGCACAGGCTGCATATCTCTTGTATTTTTATTACATATCACAATCTTCTCTGAAACACTATTCACTTCAGCATTGTCTACAATATGCTCTTCTACTTCTTCACAAGCAACATCTGAATTTACATCATCTTCAGAAACCAATTATATGCCTTGCAAACTTGTTTCTTCTTTGCTTTGTATCATAGCCTATCCATAGAGAGAAAAACTAATCTTGCAGACATCTATCTCTAGTAAACCATCAGTATTTCCTGCATGTGCATCCTGTGTAACATCATGGTCTTAGGCCACTAGAGTACTAACTGCTGCTGCAGGCTCTCTAGTTGAATGTACAATAATAGGAGGATCCTCTTGTAATATCTCTACCCCGCCCCATAGAAACCCCCCTTTTATTAAAGTAAAAGGGAAAATTTTTTAATTACCCTCCCCCCTTGTCAAGATTGTGGGAGAGAAGGAAGGAGTCTCACTTGTAGCTTTCTTGCTTGCACAATGGGGGAATACACACAAAGGTGGAGGCTGAAAACACTTTTCCTCTTCTTAGTTGTGTAAGCCAAAAGAACTCAAGTACATAGAAATAGAAGAACCCTATATATGGGTCTCAAACCAAACTCAACTAACTAAGGTTGCATACTAACTGAGCCACGAACTAGAGTAGATAAGGATAGCTGTCATCTAGCTATTATTCATAGGCGATGTACCAACCGCATCTGCAAACTGACAAGTCGGTGACATAAATGCACAACGGTCACCCTGGCATATCACGAGTGGAGCTCGATATCTCAACACTCCCCCTCGAGCTCAATCCCAATTCCTGCACACCAAGCAGGTCTTTGAACTTGCGCAGCTTCTCTGTGCCCAATGCCTTCGTAAATATGTCAGCTACCTGATCCTCTGTGCTGACATAAACTAGATCAATAAGACCTAGTAAAACCCTCTCCCGCACATAGTGATAATGCACCTCAATGTGCTTTGTTCTAGCATGATAGACTAGGTTATTTGCCAAGTGTATACTACTCATGTTGTCACAATAAATGACAACTGGCCCATCTGTAGGCTGATGCATATCATAAAGTAGCTTATGCAACCAAGCTACCTCACATGCAGCCATTACTGCGCCCCTATACTCAGCCTCTGTGCTCGACAAGGCAATTGTAGGCTATTTCTTGCTGCTCCAAGTGACTGCAGCACTCCCAAAAGAGAACACATATCCCCACTGGTAGATCATCTATCAGAAATACTACCAGCCTAATCAGCATCAATGTATCCATGAAACTGTATCTGAACCCGAGTCTCATAAAGTAGTCCATACTGCAATGTGGACTTCACATACCTGAGTATGCGTCTAGCCGCATCCAAATGTGGTTTCCTTGGAGCCTGCATAAACTGACTTACCAATCCAATAGCATAGCTCAAATCTGGCCTGGTAATAGTCATATAAATCAAACTTCCTACTATGCGTTTGTACATAGTAGGGTCTTCGAGAAGCTCACCTGCATCTGTGCTCAACTTCACATTCTGCTCCAAAGGAACTGAAATAGGCTTACAGCCTATCATCCCATATTTGGACAATATGTCCAATCCATAATGCCTCTACAAGAGCCATATCCCACTTGGTGATCTAATCACCTCAATGCCCAAGAAATAACGTAGCTCTCCCAAATCCTTCATCTCAAACTTCTGCTTCAATAGCATTTTCACATGAAGGATATCTTCATCACTATCACCTGTGATAATCAAATCATCAACATAAATGACAAGCAACATAATACCTTTCTTTGTTTTTCTCACATAAAGTGAGAAATCTGCCTTGGAAATTTGAAAGCCAATAGTGACAAGATACTGTCCTATCTTGTCAGACCATGCTCTAGGTGCTTGCTTCAAGCCATACAAGGCTTTCTTCAACCTACAAACAAACTCAGGATGAACAGCATGCACATAACCTGGTGGCTGCTCCATATAGACCTCTTCTTGCAAATCACCATGCAAGAAGGCATTCTTTACATCCATCTGATGTAAAGACCATCCCTTTGATGCAGCCATAGCAATGACTGCTCTTACGATTGCCATCCTTGCAACCGGACTGAATGTTTCTTCATAATCAATGCCATATATTTGTGCATACCCCTTGACTACTAATCTTGCCTTGTATCTATTCACAGAACCATCTGCATTGTGCTTCACCTTATAAACCCACTTACAACCAATTGCATTCTTATCTTTAGGCAAAGGTACCAATTCCCATGTAGCATTTGCTTCCAAGGCATCCATTTCTTCATCCATGGCTTTCTCCCATTTTTCTTTTCCCATGGCTTGCTCAAAAGAAGTGGGTTCTAGTTCCTATATCACTTTGACCATATAGGCATAGTGAATGGCTATAAATCCATCATATTTCAACCTATCCACATGATATCTAGCTCTCATAGACCTGTGCAAAGTAGGTTCACTCCCAGGTGCTCTCAAAACATCCCTGGTCTTCCTTACTCCAGGTGTAACAATAGAAGGAATACCCAACTCATCATCAATGCTCTGTTCTGAGCCACTGGATTCACCATCCACATAAGAGTGACCTGCATTCACATCAAACATGGGCTGATCTACCTTCTCTTTTCCTTTTCGTGATACCTGCATACCACTATCTGCATTGCTTTGAGAAGATTCTCCTAATCTTAATCTGCCTGTCCATGGTGAAGAATGTGAACCACTGCTAGAGGACGCTCCTGGTCCACTAATATCTTGTGACTGCTGCTGTGAATTCTGTGCAGCATTACCATTTTTTGCATCTACATTATCAATCACATTTACTGGTTTATACCAGCTACTCATCTCATCAAAAACATCTCTGCTCACTGTAAACTTACGAGTAGAAGGGTTATAGCATCTATACACTTTTTGCTGTAGAGAGTAACCAATAAAGATGCACTTCTCAGCTTTTGGATTCAACTTGGATCTCAACTCATCTGGCACATGAACATAGGCAATGCAACCAAAAATTTTCAAATGAGAAATATCTGGTTTCCTACTAGTATACCTCTCCTCTGGAGTCATGCCATGTATTGCTGCAGTGGGAGTCCTGTTCATTATGTAGACTGCTATAGCAACTGCTTCAGCCCAGTAAAAATCTGGCAGGTCTTTTTCATTGACCATGGCACGAGATACCTCTCCAATATGCCTGTTTTTTCTTTCTGCAATTCCATTTTGTTGTGGGGTATGACTACATGAATATTGTTGCTTTATGCCATGCTCCTCCAAGAACCTTGCAAACTCATTTGCGAGGTACTCTCCCCCTCCATCTGATCTTAGGCATTTTATTTGCAGGCCTGTTTATTTTTCAACCATAGCTTTAAGAGTTTTGAAATGCCCAAAAACTTCACTTTTCTTTTTCATAAAATACACCCAAACTTTTCTGCTATAGTCATCAATAAAAGTGACAAAATAATGACAGCCTCCAAGAGATGCAGCTTTAGTAGTCCACACATCAGAGTGGATTAATTCCAATGGCTTCTTACTCTCTTGAACATGTCTAGGAAATGGTTTCCTTGACTGTTTTCCAAACTGACAGGCTTCACATACCTGATACATTTCTGCAACCTTGAATTTAGGCAATCCTGCAACAATATTTTGGGCTTGCATTGATTTAAGTCGCTATACATTAACATGACCAATGCGTTTATGCCAGATATCAATATCTGCAACTACACCGGTCCCATGTGCAAACATTGCTGCACTCAATTCAGGCATGTCTGCATCCAACGTAAACATTCGGCCCTTCTTCTTTCCTTTTGCTATCAAGCGATCTTTATTTTTTATATCCTCAACAAAGCATCCATGAGAATTAAATTTGACCTACAAGCCCTACTCAACCATTTGACCAACAAAAACCAGGTTGTTGGTGATATTCGGGACATGAAATACATCCGACAGGTATTTCTTTTTTCCATTCTACATAGACAAATGAATTTTTCCAATCTGCACAATAGGATGTGCAGTATCATCACCAGTCTCCACAAATCCTGGTTTTTCCATTTTCCTTGCATCCTGCATCCATTTTGCATGACCTGTCATGTGGTTTGATGCACCTGAGTCAACATACCACACATCCTTGCTTTCTTCTGCACTTGGTCATGTGCTGCACCATAAACAAATGCTCATTTCTGTCATCACCCTGTCTACTAGAAGATGCATAATTCCCTTGTTGCAATTTTTCATTCATGATGTCATTCTGCTTTTTATAGCAGTCTTTAGCCATATGACCCATTTTACCACAGTAGTAGCATTCAACATTGCTGTTTGCATTTTGGCCTCTTTGCCATCCACCACGACCTCTTTGGCTCCCCCTGCCTCTAGAGTTACCATGTCCTCCTCCAAAGGACTGGTTTTCTTGAGTTTGCTGCATATTCTGATTTCTATCACAGCCTCTAGATCGGCCTCCTCTACCTCTGCCTCTACCTCTTCCAGCATTTGAGTAGAAGACAGCTTCTTTTGAAGTTCCTCCTGAAGAAGATGCACCACCATTTCTCTGCTCCTCAGAAATTAGAAGAGCAATCAACTCCTCAAAATCATGAAATCTTTCACGGACTGAAATGGATATTCGAAACTGTGCATAATCCTTTCCTAGACCATTCAAGGTCACAGAAACTAAATCATCATCTTCCACTGGCGACCCAATGGAAGCAAGTGCATCTGCAATCTTCTTCACCTTCATGTGGTAGTCATTGATGCTCATACTTTCTCTTTGCACATTGTGCAACTCTTGCTTGAGCTGCATTTTCCTGGCTTGCGTATTTGTGCTATACATTTTTGACAAAGTATCCCATGCCTCCTTTGGCGTACTTGCATCTTGAATATGCACAATCATAGAGTCTGAAATGCTGATAGATAGCTAGTACATAACTTTCGTGGCTCTCTCATGCCATGCTTTAAATGCCTGCATTTGCTGTTGATTGGGAACATCAGGAAGAACTGGTTCTTCTTCATTTCCTGCAACGAATTTCCAATATCCTTTTCCCATAAGGAAATTCCTCATTCTGAACTTCCATGCTTGGAAGTTGTTCTTGTCAAGCTTTTCAGTGACAAGTTGTGAAAGAGAATCAGACGCCATTACAGAACACTGCAAAAAATTCTGTTACTGCAAAGAATACAGCTTCAACCTCACAAGGGCAAATCTGCAAAACTGACGAAAGTGGTATTTGACCACACAGTCACTTCCTAGTGACGATTTTGCATCAACAGGCAACAAGGATGATTTTGTAACTCCCAATGTCTCTGCGCACAGGCATACGATGCAATTTCTACAGTAACTTTTCACCGACCTGTAGAACAGTGGTCACACAGCATAAAACAGGGCCTTTTCCTGAGTGCGTGTAGAAAACTTCCGCCTCCAAAACAGGCCCCGAAATGGCCTCAAATAAAAAAAACAGAGCAACCAAGGGCTAAAGGCCTTGCCCACAGCATATACTGCCCTCTTGCTACACCGCGAAGGGCGTCTTGATCTGAGACAATGCACTCTTGCACTTTCTGGCTGTGCTACCTGCAAAGACTTGCTCCCAAAACAGAAAAATGAAAGCAACACTGGTCCTCTTACCAGAACACCGCGAACTTGGTTTGCTTTCTTGAGCTCCTTACCACGAACAAGGCTCTGATACCATGTCAAGATTGTGGGAGAGAAGGAAGGAGTCTCACTTGTAGCTTTCTTGCTTGCACAATGGGGGAATACACACAAAGGTAGAGGCTGAAAACAGTTTTCCTCTTCTTAGTTGTGTAAGCCAAAAGAACTCAAGTACATAGAAATAGAAGAACCCTATATATGGGTCTCAAACCAAACTCAACTAACTAAGGTGGCATACTAACTGAGCCACGAACTAGAGTAGATAAGGATAGCTGTCATCTAGCTATTATTCATGGGTGGTGTACCAACCGCATCTGCAACTGACAAGTCAATGACATAAATGCACAACGGTCACCTTGGCATATCACGAGTGGAGCTCGATATCTCAACACCCCTATCATTGCCAAATAGGTGGTGGAGGGAGGAATAACGTGATGACAACATGGGAGACAGGCATCGATGCTGATGAGGAAAGAGGTGACATTGATGGCGTCGATGAGGGGGAGGCCATGTGCCATGGGCCTACTACCCCTCCACAGCACCATGCAGACCGATAGGTGATGGATGGAGGGATACCACCACTACTCCATGTCCCCTCCTCTTGCCATTGAGAGAGAGAGAGAGAGGAAGAGAGAGGGGAAGGAAGGGGGGAGAGAGAGTCTCTGAAGGATTCCATTCCTCTTCCCCTCCTTAGAGGGTGACCACACGCGATTACCCTTATCCTCATCCCTGTGAGTTAATCTCCCCCCCTTTTTCACAATAAAAGAGAGTCGCCTTGATAGGCTATTCTCTCCGACACAAGAGAGAGGGAGAGAGATTTATAGGCTAAAGGTATGGCTCCCAAACGGAGGGAGACACGCACCAACGGCAATCCCGTGTTAAAAAATAGAGCCATCGGTTAGGGCATTACCGTTAATGCGAATACAATGTTGGGTACAGATAATTCATCTCCGAATACCCAGGTATTAATTGCCATCTTCTCTCTTCGTGAGTCATAGGCTATATCACTTCATTATGTGCATGAATTCATGGAAGGGAGTAGCTTGAATTTATTCCTATTGTTATGATTTCGCATTTTGATTGTTCCTTTTAACCCAACTTAGTTGCATACGGCTTATTTGATGATAGGGCAATTACAAGGAAGAATTAGTCAAGGGTTACAAGTAACATAATTGCTAAAAGAATATGTCATTAAGAATTGTGAATAGAAAAGTCCCAGTTTAAAGTTTGGATACTTCAAAAGTACTTAGCCTGAGAGCCCAAATATCAAGAAACCCTAGATTCTAGCTCAATGCAAGGCCTATAAGAGTTCAGTTTACCTGAGAATATCTAGCACTTATCTTATCAAGTGTTTACACCTTATGCCTATAAGATGTTTGATATATGGAAATAATTTCATGTTGCTTCATGGCTTGACTAGGGGCTAGTACAAGAAATTAATCATAAGGATTGAAATTGGGATGTCTTAAGATCCGTCTGTTAAGTACGACTTCCACCAATCCAATTCAGGGTTGGATTATCAATCAATGTAAGTGACCTATAGAACTTATGTCACATATAGTGTTTGAACCCTTAACCTATGCCTTAGCTGAGGGAAGGAAGTGTTAAGAAACATTTTGCATAGTATCACTCTTTGATCTCAAGGGGGAGAGCAAATGTTCAGGCCTCGTTCCAAGAAAAGGTGGAAACACCCTTGGGCAGGAAGCTGACTGTGGAAAAGGTGGTAGCACCCCAAAGTTCAGGATAGCTGATTCATCAGCAGAACCTTTCCGCCAGCAATTTGAAGCCATCTCCCTTGGTGCGCTGTCTCTGCAATATCAGTCTGTCTGCCCTCCTTAACAGACGATCTTTCATACAAATCATTGAAGTACCAGACCTATTAGCTACCTCCCTAGGTACACATCATCTTCAACACTCTGGTGACAACAACAGTCGATGCGATCTTCATCACCAACCCCTTGAGTGATGTGAGCTTTCATTCTAAGAGGATGGGGACGTGAGTATGGGTTGCCCCTTTGTATATATTAAAAGAGTGAGGCAGAGAGTGGGTTGAGTGATCAGTCTTTCCCTTGAAATCAAATGAGAGGCGAGATGTGTGAATAGAGTGTTGCACGCACAAGTTGGGCCTCTCAATGCACAATGCACAATCTCTTCCTGTGCACTGTACCATAAGGCTCCCTGGCCTTCCTTTTTGCACTGTATACCGGCACAGGGGGGATGCACTATTGCACCATCAAATGCGCACAAGGCGTACAACCTCTGCACAAGTGAATGTGAGGATTACATCAATGGGTTTCAAGAATGGACTGCCCTCTATATCTTTCAATAGAGTGTGAGACAGAGGGTGGGCTGAGTGTAACTGGTGTTTCTTCTCAATCGATTCCGAGAGGTGAGATTGAGGGACGTTACGACAATTGGAGTCAGTCGTTTCCTTATGCACACATGGGATGGGTCTCTGCCATCAGCACAGGACACGTCACCATGTTCTATGCACTACACTACAAGACTCCATGGCCTTCCTCCTTGCACCTATGCCAGATGGGTGGAACACACGGATGCACTATCAATTGTGCACACTGGTATACTCCCTCCCAATCACTTTCCCCTTGTTCAATTCTAAACCGGTCGTGAGTTATGGGATTTCATGCTTATTCATTGAGCTATCTACGTCATGGGGTGAGCGACTGTTCTATCATCCTCTTGAGTGCACGTGAGCTGAGAGTTCTATTCTTCATCATTGACACTTGAATCAATAGACTTTATCGACAAAACTACCTCCCTGGGTGCTCTTCATGGTCCCTGTCGTGCTGCTGGACGTGTTCTGTGGTGTGCCCTGGTCCCTCTTGCTGCCCAATGACAGTTTTAATCTTTCTGCATAAACAATGGCGGTTCCCTTCAACCATCTATAAAATGGGCCAAGTGTTCCTAACCCTACTTTTATGTTTGCAAGTGTATATTATGTCTTAAGTGTGGGGATGCCAATGTCCAGTCGGTTGACACGTCTGTGGTCGTGTCGATCAATCTGCTCTAACCGGTAAGGTCTTAAGTGTGGAAACGAGTCCCTACGTATTTGATGTGCATACCCCTTGCATATGCCATTACCCAATCATGCATGTCTACCCCATACTATTTCTATTCTGATAGGGTCCCTTCCTCACCCACCCACCCTCATACGCCCTGTCGTCGAGGCCATTTCCCTTGTGGTTGCTTTTATTGCACAATTTTTCCCTTTTCTATGTGAATATCCCCTACGTTCACCAAACTCCCGATCCAACCCTATAGCCCGATTCGTCCCTTCGAATGACACAATTTTCCTTTTTGCATCCCCTTGTTCCGGTTTATCATTTTTGTGTTATTCATTTTTGAAGTTTTTTTCGCACAATTGGATGTATTTCCATGCGAACACATTGTTATCGCTTCAGAACAGTGATCTAACATACCATCCCTATCCTATGCTTTTCCTGGGATATTTTTTCTTTTAATTACCTATCATTTTGACGTATGGTTTGTCCGTAATTAAATTTTGTTTGATTTCGTGCCTTTTTTGCATATGTTTTTGACATTTTTCCATGTGAACCTGCCCTATTTTCCTTAGAATTCAATTCTGACTGGATTGCCTTGTCCAGCCACCTTTTTTGCACAATTCTCATTTTTTCTCCACCCTGTTTTGATTTCTCGATTTTTTTTAATTAATTTTTATTGGTGTTATGAAGCTCCATTTTATTGTTTTCTCCATGTGAACGCCTCCTATCCCCATCTGAACTACAATTTGATGTAATAGCCCTAAATATTCTATATGTCATGACATTTTTTCTTTTTCCCACCCTCCCTTCCGGTGCACGAATCATTCACTATTAATTTTTGAACCCCGTTCCGGATACGATTTTTGGGTTTTTCCATGCGAACCGGGTTTCCTTTGCTCTGCACTATGTTCTGATGTGATATGCTTGTCGGGCACATTTTTTTGCACATTTTTCCTTCTTCCCTCACTTCGTTCCGGCTAATGGATTTTTCGCTATTAATTCCTGTATGCGTTTCGAGGTCGATTTTCGCCTTTTTCGCATGCAAACCTCTCCTTATTCCCTTAGATATGCGTTTTATTATGCTAGCCCTGTGAATCCCCTTCCCGCGGACATTTTTCCTTTTTAGTGCCCTTCGTTCCGGTGACCAGATCTAAATCTATTCATTTATGTATCTCGTATCGGGGTTGATTTTTGGGTTTTTTTCCATGTGAACGGGTCTTATCTCCATCAGAATTGTGTTCTGACATGATAGGCCTATCCAGAATAACTTTTCTCACAATTTTCCTTTTTCTTGTGTTTCATTTCAGTGAATGGATTCTTTGATATTAATTGTCGTATGGGTTTTTGTGCCTATTTTTTTACCTTTTTCCCCTTGGAACGCCCTGATTTGATCCCAGACACCCCGTTGTACTTTTCCGCAGTCTCCCCCTCGCCTTCCAACCTAGTTTTCCTTTTTACGGCATTGCATTCCGATGAACGATTTGTGTGTCATTAATTTCTCTTTGTTTTGTCATGTTCCCGTGTGCTTTGCCTCGCACGTGAATGTGCGCGTTTTTGAATTTACACGCCTCAAGACACCCCGTTGTCTTCTTGCCCTTTCGTCCCGATGTCCCGGCCATGTTCAATCCCGTCACTGCAAAAAAAAAAAATTATCCCCTACCCTTCCCCCCCCCCCCCCCCCCTTGTGCATATGCACGGGACGGGGGTGCATTCCTTTTTTTTTTCGGGCCTTTCTTTTCTTTCATTTAAAAAAAAAACAACACACAGCAAAACAAATCATAATAATAATAATACAACAAAATCACATCTTTTCTTTCATTTAAAAAAAACACAACAAATCATCATAATACTAATAAAATAAAATCACAACCAACCACACTTAATTTATTTTTATAAAAAAAACCACACACACAAAACTACCCACACATAACAAACAACATACATTAAAAAATATACAAAAAAATTAAAATAATTAAAAACAAACAAACAAACAAACACACACACATACACCCAACAAAAAAAAAAAACAATTGGCCCTCCCCCCCACGGCCAACCACCTCCTCCTCTTCTTCTTCTTCTTCTTCTTCTTTCTTCTTTTCTTCTTCTTCTTCTTCTTCTTCTTCTTCCTCTTCCTCTTTCTCCTCCCCCACCTCCCTCCTCCTGCACTTCCTCCACCTTCCTCTGCTGCCTCGACCTCCTTCTCCCCCACCCCTGCGCCTTCCCTCCTTCCGCCTCGCCTCCTCTCTGCCCTGCCGCCCCGCCCCTGTGCCACCTCTCCTTCCTCCACCTTCCTCTTCCGCCTCAACCTCCTTCTCCCCCACCCCTGCGCCTTCCCTCCTTCCGCCTCACCTCCTCCCTGCCCTGCCGCCCCGCCCCTGTGCCTCCTCTCCTTCCTCCACCTTCCTCTTCCGCCTCGACCTCCTTCTCCCCCACCCCTGCGCCTTCCCTCCTTCCGCCTCGCCTCTAACCTGCCCTGCCGCCCCACCCCTGTGCCTCCTCTCCTTCCACCTCGCTGCCTCCCTCTTCACCTCCCTCGCGGCCTCCCTCTTCACCTCCTTCTTCACCTCCCTCGCCACCTCCCTCTTCACCTCCTTCTCCAACCCCCGTCTCCACCCTTCACCCCTATCTCCACCACCTACCTCCTCCACCTCTCTCCTTCTTTGCAACCCCCCCTTCATATGCCCCTCCTAAGCCCCCCCCCCCCCCCAACCAAAAAAAAAAACCCACATAGAAAAAAAACAAGCCCACACACAACACCCACCCACTCTTCCCCTCTCACGCCCCCGTTTCCACCCCGCTCCATCCACGTGCCCCTCCACCTCTATTTGTGTATGCTCCTGCGCCCGCGCATGTCTATCCCGTGTTTCTCGCATTAGCTGTTGTTCATGCGCAGAGGCGTGATTGTGCGTTCTTGAGCTGTTAGCGAGCATTCACGTGTAAGGACACACGTCCGGACTTGTCCATGCAGTGGTGCGTGCTCAGCCATTTCCATGCAACTGCTCACACGTAGCCCCGAATACCTATTTTTAATTGCAAAACCCGATTAAAAACCCGAGAAAACACTTAAAATCTTAAGAATTCCTTAAAAAATTATAAAATTTTAATCAAAAAATAAAAATACCTGAAAACTCCTTTATCAAATTGGGAAATTTTTTGGATTTTTTTCCTTGTTGAAATGCAAAAAATCAATTGTAGACAAATTACAAATAATAAAAATCAATTGAAAATTGAATAAAATTCATTTAAAAATCAATAAAAATCGAAAAAAGAATTAAAAAAATTCCACCAACTCATTTGAATATTTCTAAAAAGTTCCATATGCTAAAAATGCTTTGCCAAAGGGTCCAACTATAATTTTAAGGCAAAAATGCTAAATTTAATACCTAAATTCATGGAAAAATCATTTTCAATTCTGAAAATAAGCTGAAAAATACTGGATAAATCTAGAAACATTGTTAAAACTTGATGGTCTAGTTTTCACTCATGGTGGACTGCTGAAACCTCACCATAAGTTACAACATATTCATGTGTCCTATTTATCCCATTTTAATCATATTTTAAAAAAAACAAACAAACAAACATCGGATATCACCTTTATAATATATATATATATATATATATAAAACTAACAACACGATCAATAAAAACAAAAACAAAACAAATCGCACACATCAAACAAATATACTTCCACTAACCTTACCTTGATGTGTCACATCATTTTCAGCTCGTGGTTTTTTCCTTTTTGGATTGCTGACTTGCATCTTGGGATTGAGACATGCGCATTCCATTTCATTGCATACATACATACCCACTTCCAGGTAAATTTCTTTTTTTCTTCCCATTTTTTATTTTCCACTATCCCAAAATTTATGATTAATTCTTAAAATGAATCCTAAACATCACCATGGCACGCACACTCGCGCCAAACACACCTTTTTTTAATAAATTAAAATCAACCCGCTGTTCACTTAGCATGTGCTTCGTGCGCTACAGACACATCTAAGTTTAATAAAAATAAACCCGCCGTCACAAGTGCATACACTACACAAAAAGTGCTAAGCACACACTTAATTTTTAATCAATGAATATGCATTTAGAGACTTGAGTCTGGGCATCGAAGTCTGGGATTCGTTAAAAGCACCGTTTCACATTAATAAATTGTAACTAACAATTTAAAAATGAACTGTCGTTTTCTTATTAAGGTTTACAACCTAATAAAATTTCAACCATTGTTAATAATTTATTCAAACAAACCCTTCATTAAAATCATTCCCCTCACTGCACTTTTTTTTCTTTTTCAATAAATACATTTTGTGGGATGGGTATGTGTAGTCTTTCAAGTTGTCATTGCTTATAGAATTTCTAGTTATGTCCTGAGAAGGTTATTGAGGTATTATGGTTTGATTGTATGATACAATTACGGGTGTGGTCAGTAGTTTTCTTTTCTACTTGATACGGGGTCTCGAGTGCATGTTTGTTGCATAGGATGAAGCTTTCAATCACATATGTGTAGGGGTCATGCCGAATTATTTCTAGGATGTGGATTGTTTGGGGTGGTCAGTCAGTTAGTCATGTCTGTGTGTGTTTATTCTGGTCGATTTCTTTTTGATAGATATTATGTTGTTTTGCAAGCATTCACTGTGATTGTTTGTGTGTATGGTGTGTGTGTATATTCCATCTGAATGGTGCCTCAAGCTCCTCCTCCTGTTCAATATGTCCCATTAGTCAGTAGGGATTATTCTTCCCTACTGACTTTTGAGCCTATTGCGAAAGCTTGCCTTGCATCTTTTGTGGCTGCTCCACTCCCTCGATTCCAGACGATCTAGCCCTTTGTGATGAGTTTCTCGTGTCATACAGTAAGAAATTGGGCTTGGCTCGTGATACTTCCATGATCCTGACACCTAAAGGTTTAGGGAAGACTTTGTCTCTTTCCTACAAAGGAGAACCCTTTAACAGGGAAGACTTTGTCTCTTTCCTACAAAGGAGAACCCTTTAACACTGCCAGACAAATATTCTCAAATGAAGAGATCCTCAAGCTGTTACAAAAGCATATTAAAGAGGTTCTTGATTTCAAGAAGGTGATTAACACTTCAAGAGTGTCTTTCTTAATAATTACTAATCCTCTTTAGAAGCTAGTCTGCCAATTTCTCCAGGACTGCCAAGACACCATCTCACTATTTGTCCAAGGAGCTCTTCATAGCCTCTAGGATAGTTTTAAAAGGGATTGCCATTGACTGGAGTACTTACCTTCTTACAAAGATGGACCAGCATTTTGTCAAGGTGACTAGAGGGAATGTTACAAATGTAACCTATGGTTCATATTTATATGCTTTCCTGACATATTCAAGCCTTAAGAAGGGTGTTTTACCTCCTCCTCCATCTGATCCAGTCCCTCCCCCTCCACCTTTAGAAGATTCAGAACCCATTGACATAGAGGATACTGTCTCCCCTCCTTCGTTGGTCATTCAGCGGAAACGCTTGAAGCGTGTAGTAGAGATAATTTTACCAATCATTCCTTCAGTGTCAGTTCATGCTACCTCTAGAAGTGACCTCCTTGCCTACCTCGCATGCAACAACTTATTTAGGGTACATCAAGAGGGTTCTTTGGATATATCAGTTCCTTTGCTGAATACCTTAGTGACAGGGGATGCCATTCCTTTCCTTTGTAACGACATCCAGAGTTCTATTGAACTCTCAATGACAGCTTGTGTTTAACAGCTATATTCTTCTTTCTATGAAGAATTGATGCAATCCAAAGACCAGATGCATCAGGCAACCACAGAGCTAGTCTCTGCTAAAGACACTCTTTGTGATCTATTTAAGTAGATGGAGCAGCAGACACAAATGATTGAGACCTAGAGAGATGAAATATCTTCTTTGAAAACTCAGTTAGCAGAAGCTCAGATAGAGGTCACTAGAGTTTCGGAAGAGAAAGAGAAAATGTCCAAAGAAGCTCAAGAGTTTAAGACTCTTTTGGATATGAAACTGTCAAGTCCCAATGTCCCCATGATTCCTTCTATATCTCAGTAGCAGGACTTGGCAGTTCTCTAGAGACATGCCACATTATGTCCGTTGTTTCAAGCTAAAGTGGAAAGATTGTAGTCCAGGATGGATTTATTATGGTCTACATTTGAGCAATTTCAAGAGTATGTTCCTCTCGACTATTCCTTTTTTGTCCACTATCAGCTGCAAAAGTTGGCCTTCTATATTAAGCTCTCAACAATGGATCTCCCTCTTCCAGAGGATGGTTGGAGTGGCGCATGGTCTTATGATTTTATGTGACAGAAGTTGTCCGCATGGTCTTTGAAGATTCTGTGATGACGAATACCATGTTGTTGTCTTATATGTATATACGAGGTGATTTGTTAATTCCAGATGATGTAGATCCGGCTTGGTATGTAGGGGATGTGGTGTTACAAGCAGCCTTATATGTCAAGCATTTGGAGTTGAGGATAGATGAAATGTTCAAGTGCTATTCTTCTAAAGTGGATGCTTGCCCTGACACTTTATGGCATTCAATGATTGATTGTGTAGTCCTGAACCAACGACATAATAAAGCCTCTACTCATGTGCAGAACACTAACCAACTAAGGGTGGATCTTTTAGCTTATCTTTCCAAGAACCATCCATTTGATTCATCCTTCTTTGATGCCTACCATCTACGATTTGTTTTAGGTCCCTCTATTCCTAGATTATTGTATTATCAACAAATGGCCCATCGCTATGATGCTTATTTTTCCCTTTATCAATCTAACTCAATAGCCATCTTACCTCTCCTTTTCCAACCTCAGGGTTTTCCTGAAATTCCAATCTTTACCTATTGTTCTTTCATTGAAGATCGAGTCTTTTTCCCTTCTCCGTCTTGTCCTTCTCCATCTGTCCATATACCTTCTATTTTTCCTACTTATCAATTAACACCTTTCCTAACTGATTCGCCTAAATTTTCAGTTAACCCTTCTTTAGCTTATTCCTCATTTTATGATTTTTCCTACCCATCTCTTCATCCTCTTTTACTCATTTCTCTTCCATCTCCTACCACTTCTATTTCTGAACCCCTTCAGTTGGTTAATGGGTATGAAGGATTTGATCAGTAGATTCCAAGAAGAAGAGGATGGAGCTTAACTGATTCTCTCATGGGACCACAGATTAATTGGCCATTAATTCTAGGGGACTGGACAACTGCTATTCAAGCGTACCAAGATTATCTCCATTTTTCCCAACAATATTCACAATCTCTCGATCCTTCAGTGAGATTGACATCCCATTTTGCTTAGTACCTAGCATATATGCATAGGAATTCCCATAACAATCAAAAAGCCATTCCCAAGCTTTGTATGAATGTCAATGTGAACATTGATTCTCAATAATTGTATGTCCTATATTTTCATGCCCTTTGTTTACTTGGCAGATACCTTGTTTTGCTAGAACGGATGTACTGCCTTCAATTCTTTCAGAATCCTCCAAAATCTTTTGTAGATGAGTCTTTATCCATGAATCACTTTCGTAATCATCAAGCTTTCAAGAGAGAGATCATCTTCACTAATACCCCTGAATGTATCTTCTATGCTTGTTAATTATAAATTTTTTGGAGGTGCCATTCAGATGGTTGTTTTGTGTTTGTGATGTATTAGTTTGTATGTGATGAGTCCGTGCTAGTTGAATAATGGATTCGTTCGAGAGCTCTCTTGTCGACTATTGACACTAATGGTGATGGTGGATGGCAAGCCTACGATGTAAGGTTCTATATCCTTTACAAATTTGTCATGACTTTCTATTGTTTGTAAGATGTGTTAATGCATAACGATGTTTTCCTTTAGTAGTATTCTTTCTTAGATATAGGCAATAAGTTGGGGTCGTGTTTGGGTAATTATTGAAGATACTAAACAAGATCTAATTGAGCTATTTATTGAACTTAAATTCTTCTTTTCCTTAGGTCACAAGGACGCTTCCTTTCTAAGTGTGGAGATATATGTTGAGAGTGGAAAAAGACTGAATTTTTGGTTGATTTTTGTTGTTTTTGAGGCCTGAATGGTTGATTTTGATGGATTTTGAGTGATGTTTGGTTGTTTTTGGAAGTGTTTGAGAGTGTTTTGGATGATATTGATTATGTTTTGGAAGCTCATGATGATTCTTAGTGGAAATATGAAGTGCTGTGATGTTCTAGTAGGTTTTGTTGAGGTTTTGATTGGTTCTGATACCTTTTGTTCAGCTTCTGTTTTGTTCCGATTTTCTTCTATATGAAGCATGGATTGATGATTAATGAAGTTTGAGATCTTTTGAAATCTTATTTAATAGTTTTTGATAGTTTGGAATGGTTTTAGTATGAGTTATGAGTTTCTAATGTTTTTGTTGATCCTTTGTAAACCTTTTATAGAGCCTCTGTCTCTGCTCTATTCCTGATCTCTTATGTTCTGTAGATCTTCTGTAAGTGTTCTGTAGAATGCATGTGTGACTTTGGGAAAGTTTTCTAACTTTTGGAAAGGATGAATCTAAGTTCAAAAGAGCTAAAACAAATGGAAGAAGCAGCTACTGAAGACTGAAGTGACAGTGATAGTAGTGAGCTATGAAGAGACATTATAGTGGCTTTGGGACCCTTTCATACCTTCCATACCTCTTGGGAGGTGTATCCACGACCTAAGAAGGATTATTAAGTTCCATTCTTGAGCATTGTAATGAGGAGATGATGTACTATTGATAGAGAGAGAGTCAAAGGTAGCCAATTCTATCAAAACAATGTATCTATCTATGAGAGATTGAGAGAGAGAACTATGAAGACGATGAAGATGAATACTATGTGATTATTTTCATTCAAAAGTGGTGTATTCTTTTATGTTCCTTATTCTATTGATGGATTTTATGAAGATGTTGAAGATTATGGTTGATTCTATCTAATCCATGGGAGATACCTACTATGATGCTGCATGAAGATTTGCTGTTTTCCTTGTTTTGGTAATCTAAAGAATGAAACAAAAGCTTGTTGATGTTACAAGATAGATTTTCTTACAGTAGAGACCCATTTTCCTTGGTGTCTCTCTTGGGGCTCCATGAGACGATGCTGGAAATGTGTCAAATGAGAGCCACCATGGACACACTTAATGCCAATTTCTCTAAGTGGTTGGAGATTCAATTGAAGGGAAAAGAGCAAGAAGATCGGTCACATGTACATGCTGAAAGAACCACCTTCCCATCAGTTAATGCAAATTCTCAATGCATTTTAGGAAGAATGGGCATTCCCAATAGTAGCTTTGAGCTTGGAGAGCCTTCTCATAGGCAAGAGGACTCATTAGGGAATGCATCATGGGGAAATTCTTAGCTTCCATCAGCCCCCATGCCTTCAACAAGGTTTCAGTAGTCTTTTGGCAGGAATCACTCTCATAATAGTACCACTTTTGGCACTCAAAATGATCAATTTCATTTGGGACAGTTTGGACATGCCACTCCTCAAGAACGAGAGCTGAGAGATAAGATTATCTTCTCCAAATTTAATGGCCAATCCTCTTCCCAAGCTGAATTGGAAGAATGGCTTTCAAATCTTGAAGGCTAATTTGATATTTTGCCAAGAAATGATGGACCAAAGATCCACTTTGCCACGATCCAATTGGAAGGAAACCCATATCCAATAAATCCTTGACCTGCTTGGCCACTTCTTCTCTTTCACATTTGGACAACCTGTAAAGAGGCTTCTTCACCAACTTTAAGTGTGGTTCCAAATCAATGGGATGGTCAACAACTCTCTTGGGAGGTAGTGCTATAGGTAGCTGAAGCAATTCACTGTACTCATCAAGAAGAGCTTGTAAAGCTGAATTTTTTGCATATTGCTGGATTAATTTGTATTTTCCTTATTTAACTACAATACAAAAATCTAAGAGCACTTCTAGATCTCTTTCTTAAGTTTTTTGATTGTAATGAGCTAATATTCACTGCTGTTTTGGATTCCCTGCAAGTGAACAAGCTGTCCAACACTAAAAAACTGCATATACAACAAAGAGAAATCCATAGAAATGGTGCCCAAAGTCTTCAGCCAATCATAGCCCAACACAATGTCTATTGGCCCTATGTCAAGTGCAATTAAGTCTACATTCTGCCCACAATTTTCAGCAAGTTGAATATGTACAGTTGGGCATATTTGAGTACTAATTTCTTCACTTCCATTGGGAACTTGCACCCTTAGTGGTTGCTGCAAATTAGTGGCAAACCTATCCATGACTACTCTATTTATGAAACTGTGTGTGCTTGTTAAGGTTACGGGATCTAGAGCATGGCAGTTGGTTATGGTGGATGGAAAGAGAAGAGTGGACTCATGATGGAGAAGACCAAGACACTGTTTGTTACACAAGTGAATTAGGTTCCAAGATTGAGACTTGGACTCATAAACACAATCTTGTGTATGTGGACAATGACACTGACACTTCACTGAAAAGAAAAGAGTACTATCATTGCATTAAGAAAAGGAAGCAAGTACAATGCTTTATAGGAAAGTAGGAATTTGCAGTAGGCACCATTGTGCATATGGGATAAGTTAGCATGCATATCCTTGACCCTGAAGCTCCATACAAAGAGGCTGTTTTAGTGAGTGTGATTGCTGATTCTCAACACCCCTCCGCAATCACAACTGGAAAGGCACAAAGTGTGTAGAGGCTGTAATGAGAACCACCTGCAAAGTGTGGGCACACCACAAACATGGTAGACACCAGAGGCTGTTGCAGAAAAGGCTAAGTGTGGGCACCAAAACATGATGGACATCCAGAGGCTGTAACAGGGGCCTCACAAAGTGTACAGGGACTGTAATGCCAAGTTACATAAGGAGTTTACAAAGCTTATGGCAGCAAGCATTAGGGCAAGGAAGTATAAGGCTTTTAAAACAGTCTATCAGAGTTATGAGAGTAGAAGGACTGATGAGTCTTGTCCTTCCGATCCTGGTGGTCTTCATCTTCATCTTCTTCTTCATCTTTTGGTCCATGGTCTTCTTCTTCTTTCACAGCTGCAAGATAGGCCTTTTGGGACCTCTTCCTAGCATGACAGAACTTCTCAGTATGTCCGGTCCTTTTGCAGAAGTCACAGAAGAGCGGTTCCTTTTTACCTTTGTATCTGTTGTTTACATATAACATTTGTTCATCCTTTGAAGTGCTGGGCTCTTCTTTTCTTTTAAGTTTCTTTTCTTCTTCTAACAGAGAGGCTTTAATATCAACAAGTTGAGGATCAAGCATATTGGTTAGAGTGGTTGATACATTATCATAGGCAGGAGGCAAACTTTTTAACAAGACACCAATACAGACATCTTCATCCATAAGCAGGATTTCCATGTAGTTCAGATGGGATGCCAAGGATGTATGAGGCTTCATATCAAGTCGGAAAAATTCAATTAATAGACCATATTTAGACGACTTTGACTGTGCACCAAATAGGGTATCCAATTTATCCCAAGTGTCATGGGACGTGTCACAGGCATCCACATGATGAATGTAGCTGTCGTCCAATTCCAGTTTGATGATGGCTTGTGCCTTGTCATCATTCTTCTGCCAAGGAACTGCAAGGTCCGCATCTCGAGGTTTCTTCTCTTTGCCATTTGTGATGGCCCAAAGACCCTTCTTCATCAGGATGAGCTTGATGCGGGTTTGCCAAGTGTGGAGCCCGACTCCTTTGAATCGAGCATTTGGAGAGTCTTTTCCCATGTTGAGGTTGCACGATTAGCAGCAAATCAACACCAGAATTCTGAGATTTTATCAGTAGAAGAGCAGATTGCAATGTGTCAAGAGACACAGTTAATGACAGTGTGAAAACACACTATGCCAGTGTTGATGTTGAGCTTGATTCTTCTTGTTCAGGATCTTTCGATCGTTCTTCAATCTTCTCAGGTCCTTCCCCTCCTTGATTTGATGCTAGGTCAATGGATTAGAGTGGGCTTTAGCTTGGTTTAGTGTCAGGAGTGAGAAAAATGAGGAAAAAAGAAGCTTGAGAGATTTTGGCTATGGCTGACAATTTAGGGTTTCAAAGAGAGGCCTGGTTTTTTGCAGATTGCAGGAGCTATGGTTGATCATTTCCAAAACTTTTTTAATGGAAATGTAGCTCTTTCCAAGGCCTATCAAAGCCCTATGATCTTCGTCAGCATCGCGATGTGTGCAGGCAGAATATGACGTACGAATCAACAGCAGCACAGTCTGGACAGCGACGACAAGTTTTCGCAATGCTGGATCTGTAGCTCACCAATGTTGGTGTTTGAAGTGATAGGATGTAGCGCCTTGAGTCAAGGAACATTTCTCCAGAAGAAAGAAAGTGAAGATATGCCTTGTAAGTGGAGATCCATCTCCTCCAACAGAGGTAGGTTGCAGGTTGGCTATGGCTGCCAAGGGGTAGAGAGTGAAAATGGAGTTGGAGATGAAGTCAAACACTTGAGCTGAGCTCGATAGAGATTGTGAGAAACTGAGAGAGCAGAGAGAGGACCTGAACCATGCTAAGCCATGCTCAGCTGCGCTCTGATACCATGTTAAGGTTACGGGATCTAGAGCATGGCAGTTGGTTATGGTGGATGGAAAGAGAAGAGTGGACTCATGATGGAGAAGACCAAGACACTGTTTGTTACACAAGTGAATTAGGTTCCAAGATTGAGACTTGGACTCATAAACACAATCTTGTGTATGTGGACAATGACACTGACACTTCACTGAAAAGAAAAGAGTACTATCATTGCATTAAGAAAAGGAAGCAAGTACAATGCTTTATAGGAAAGTAGGAAACTGCAGTAGGCACCATTGTGCATATGGGATAAGTTAGCCTGCATATCCTTGACCCTGAAGCTCCATACAAAGAGGCTATTTTAGTGAGTGTGATTGCTGATTCTCAACAGTGCTACCACTGTCTACCAAGATAAACACATCTTTCCCATGAAACTTTCCTTGAAGATGAAGGGTATTAGGACTCTTTGATACTGTCCAAGCATCCAAGGAGATAGTACAAATAGTGGCAGTAACATGTGAGTCATTCTTGTAACCCATATCTACACGTATGTGACCACTAGGATCAAAAGGAAAGGTGTTTGTAGGGTCAAAGAACTCTTCTTGCTGCCCAGTTTCTTCATCGGCCTCATCATTTTCAGTAGTGATTACAAAGGCACTTGGATCCTTATGGTCATCCTCCAAGTCTTCAAAGACTCTTGTCTTTGAATTTCTATAAGCACATTTGGAAGCATGTTCAACTGTGTACTTTTCCCCACACTTGAAACAAAGTCTTTTTTCTTTCCTTTCTTTGTACAAATCCATGGGAACAGATTGCTGACCTCCAAAGGTTGAGGTATTCTTGTTCTTGTTGTCCCCTTGTTTGCTGCCCTAAATTTACTGGTTTGCCTTGTCAAGGCATTGAAGGTTGGGTACCTGGAAACTCTAGGGGTGCTAAATGGTATATTTGCACCACCATAACTGGCCATGCCTTACAGTAGCTCTTTGCTATCCAAAATTGGACTGTGTAAGCCCTCTAGGCTACCCAAAAGATGGCTGAGATAAGCCTCTTTTTTGTCCATATTGTGGCTGAACTGAAGTATCCCTATGATACTTACGTGAGTATCTTTTAGCCAATTCAATAGCCTTGAACGAATCGGAAGGTGACTGCGCTGAAACATCAGTTGATAACTGAGGATCCAAGCTGTGTTGAGATGACAAGCTCAACACATGTGGACATTGATGATGGACCGCCTGGTTAGATGGGTCTACACGTCTACACTTAGCACGTCGGTGGTCATTATGACTCTCACATGGCCACTGACTCATTACTTATTATATTCAGGTTGTTACACCTATTTACAGCTGGCATAGTTATAGCGCCAGTCGACTAGTGTAGTCGGTTATGCATTGTTTGACTTAGTAGGCCACTTACCTTTTATCTTGTATCTTATCTATACTTTGTGTACATTGTGAAGTGTGTAAAAGAAGAAGAAGAAGAAATCAGCAAAAAAAACGTTTTGGCCTCCATCTCTCTTCTTGTCTCTTGAGTGAGCTTCTCCTTGTGCATTCTGTGTGTGTTCGGCGCAGCATCTTGAGCAATCCCCTCCACCACGCGATTCTTGACATGGTATCAGAGCCGCACCACTGAGAGAGGCTGATTTCGAAGGTTGAAGCAAAGGGGAAGAAGCAAGGTTCGAGCAAGCAAGCCACGGGTAAAGCTCTCCCATCCTTCCACTCTTTCTCTTGGATAGTGCCTGTGGAGGCACCGGAAGCAGGGCAGAGCAAAAATCTCAGATTGCAGTGAGATTTGGTGTGCGCGAAGAGCACTATATATTCTCCAGGTTTACCCGCAGTTATTTTGAGCATTTGAGGCCGTTTCAAGGCCCGTTTTAGAGCCGCAAGTTGCGGACAGCAGTTTCAGGGTACGCTGTGACTTCAGCTGTATCGACCGACAGTGGGTGCGCAGGTTACAGATTTCAGATCTGTAAGATTAAAGGTGTTTACCAGTGAGTAAACACGAGGTTTATCTGCAAACAGGTTGCAGATTGCATGTATTGTTGAGCAGACAGTGAAAAAGGCTGTCTAGTGTATTGCTGTACACTACAGGTCGAGGATTGCAGAAGTTTTGCTTGCTGTTTGGTATTATTCTTGTGATAATGGCAGAGAACAGTGGAAGCCCCATCATTGAGAAGCTTGACAAGAACAACTACCCTTCATGGAAGTTCCGTGTCACGAACTTTCTTATTGGAAAAGGCCTCTACGAGTCCGTTTCAGGTGAAGAAAAGGAGCCAGAGGTGAGTGATCCTCCAACTGCAGAAGAGATAAAGGCACGAAAGGAATGGAATGCAAAAGACAAGAAGGTCATGTATTGGTTGTCTGCAGTAATTGACAATAATATGTTGGGACACATTAGAAATGCAGAGAATGCATATGCAGCTTGGACCATACTTGAAAGTATGTTTTCTGTAAATACAAAGGCACGAAAGATTCAACTCAAGCAAGAGTTGAATACATTGAAGAAAGGGAAGATGTCTATCAATGAGTATGCATTGAAGGTAAGGAGCATTGCAGATGCATTGGCAACGATTGATGCAATGCCCGATGATGATGATTTGGTGTCGTCTACCTTGGGTGGACTTAACAATGAAAAGGCTTGGAAGTCTTTTGTAACTTCCGTATATGTCAGAAAGCCATTTCCAGATTTTGATGAGTTGGTCTCTCTAATGATCACTGAAGAAATCAACATGCAGAGTGAGACATCTGAAAGAAGTGGTGAACAGGTCCAGGCTTTCTACTCCAGTTCAGGAAGGGGACGTGGCAGGTTCTCTTCAAGAGGCCGTGGTACAGGACGTGGTAGTGACAACCAGCAAAACAGATTGAATCAGCAATTTGGCGATATGCAGGTTTCAGGAGGTCGTGGTAACTTTAGAGGCAGGGGGAGCTTTAGAGGAAGAGGTGGATGGCAGAACAGAGGTTCTAACAACTCTGGTATTGTGTGCCACTACTGTGGCAAAACAGGTCATATTGCAGCCCAATGTTATGCCAAGAAAGATGATATTCGGAGTGGTAAGTTGCAGCAAGGAAACTATGCATCGTCTTCATGACAGAATGAAGACAAAAATGAACGTTTGTTTGTTATGCAGCATATGCTGAATGCTGTTACAGGAAAGAGAACACATGAAGATGTTTGGTATGTCGATTCAGGTGCATCCAATCATATGACCAGCCATGTAGAATGGTTTGGAGAGATGCAGGATTTGCAGAATGCAGGTTATGTGCAGACGGGTGATGACTCATGCCACCCAATTTCACACATTGGAAAAGTTCCCTTGTCCTTGCATGATGGTAAGACAAAGAGTCTTTCAGATGTATTACATGTACCATCTATTACAAAGAATTTGGTGTCAGTCGGTCAAATGGTAAAGCAAGGGCTGCAAGTCAGATTTAATGCAAAGGGCTGCTTTGTAGAAGACTTCAATGACAAGTGCAGGTTGGTAGCAAAGGGAAGTAGAGTTGGACGTATGTTCACTCTAGATGCCGGAATTCCTACTATGAATGCTGCTATGTATGCCAAAGGAAAAGGTGTTGTTGCAGACATTGAAATTTGGCACAAACGCATTGGACATGCAAATGTACAAAGGCTGAAACTAATGCAGTCCAAAGGGTTGGTTACAGGTTTGCCTACATTTAGAGTTGCAGAATTTCAGAAGGTATGTGAAGCATGTCAGTTTGGTAAGCAGGCAAGACAACCTTTTTCACATGATAGAGATGTAAGCAGAAATATTCTTGATGTTGTACATACAGACATTTGGGGGCCTACACAAAATGTATCTCTTGGAGGCAGTTCATACTTTGTCACATTCATTGATGATTGTTCTAGAAAGCTGTGGGTATATTTTATGAAGGAAAAGAGTGAAGCGTTTGAGCACTTTAGAACTTTCAAGGCTGCAGTTGAAAGAGAAACATGCTTGAAAGTAAAGTGCCTGAGGTCAGATGGAGGGGGAGAGTACCTCTCAAATGAGTTCAGTGATTTTCTGAAGTCTCATGGGATAAAGAGACAATTCACATGCAGGTATACCCCACAGCAAAATGGGGTTGCAGAAAGGAAAAACAGGCATATTGCAGAAGTTGCACGCGCCTTGATGGCTGAAAAGAATATACCTAAGCATTTTTGGTCTGAGGCTGTTCATACTGCTGTTTATATTATGAACAGAACTCCCACAGCTGCAGTTCATGGTATGACCCCCGAAGAATGTTTTACAGGTAAGAAGCCTGATGTTTCACACTTGAAAGTATTTGGCTGCATTGCATATGTTCATGTGCCAGATGAGTTGCGGAAGAAACTGGATCCAAAGGCTGAAAAGTGTGTCTTTATTGGATACTCTTTAGAGTAGAAAGGGTATCGCTGTTACAACCCTGTCACATGTAAGTTTAGAGTGAGCAGGGATGTCATCTTTGATGAAATGAGCAACTGGTATGCATCTAGTGGTGATGCATTGGATGTTGATGATGATCATGACACTAATGTGCAGGCTGAAAAGCAAGAATCACGGACTCTTAGTGGACCAGAGACATCATCTAGTAGTCCTTGGTCTGGGAGACTAAGGAGTACCTCTACATCTTCAGGTGCATCTAGTAGCACTACAGGTAAAGACAAAGGAAAGAATAAAGTGTTAGAAGGCATTGATGCAGTTCTTGATGGAGACTCCAGTGGCTCAGAGAGCTTAGATGATGAGCTTGGCATTCCTTCAGTGAGAACTCCAGGTGTCCAGAGAGCACGGGCTAATGCAAAGACTCCATTGAGTGATCCAGTGGTACGCAGGTCTAGCAGGGTGAGATACCCTGTTAAAAGATTTGGTTTTGAAGGTTATGCAGCTCACCATTATGCTTATATGGTGAAACTAGTTGAGGATGTTGAGCCTACATGTTTTGAGGAGGCTGTTGGTCATGCTCATTGGGATGCAGCAATGGATGAGGAGATGGCTGCATTAGAGGCTAATAAGACTTGGGATCTAGTATCATTGCCGAAGGGAAAGAAAGCTATTGGATGTAAGTGGGTTTATAAGATTAAGCACAATGCAAATGGTTCTATTAGCAGGTACAAAGCTAGGCTGGTTGCAAAAGGCTATGCCCAGACATATGGCATAGATTATGATGAAACCTTCAGTCCAGTTGCTAGGATGGCAACTGTCAGATGTGTGATTGCTTTGGCAGCAGCCAAAGGTTGGAGGTTGCAGCAAATGGATGTAAAGAATGCCTTCTTGCATGGTGATTTGCAGGAAGAAGTGTATATGGATCAGCCAGCAGGTTATGAAGATTTAGAGCATCCCACGTATGTGTGCAGATTGAAGAAGGCACTCTATGGGCTCAAGCAAGCACCTAGAGCATGGTCTGACAAGATTAGAGAGTATCTTGTCAATATTGGTTTTTATGTTTCTGATGCTGATCACTCACTTTATGTGAGAAAAGGAGATGCAGGTTTGGTCATCATAGTCATCTATGTGGATGACTTGATTATTACAGGTGATAGTGATAGTGGGATTGCTGAAGTCAAGGGTTGTTTGAAGATGAAGTTTGAGATGAAGGATCTAGGTGAGCTAAGGTACTTCCTTGGCATTGAGGTGATCAGATGTGATGATGGTATATGGCTGTCCCAAAGACAGTATGGCTTGGATATGTTGTCCAAGTATGGTATGACAGCATGCAAACCACTTTCAGTCCCGTTGGAGCAGAATGTAAAGCTGAGTGCTGATGTTGGGGATGAGATAGAAGACCCTACTATGTTCAGGAGGATAGTGGGGAGTTTGATTTACATGACTATTACAAGGCCAGACTTAAGCTACGCTATTGGTCTTGTGAGTCAATTTATGCAAGTACCTAGAAAACCACACTTGGATGCAGTGGGACGCATATTGAGATATGTCAAGTCCACATTACATTATGGACTTTTCTATGAGGCAGGTACAGACGTACATGTGTTTGGATACACAGATGCAGATTGGGCTGGTAGTATGTCGGATAGAAGATCTACCAGCGGATACATGTTCTCTCTTGGTAGTGCAGCAGTTGCTTGGAGCAGCAAAAAGCAATCTACAGTTGCTTTGTCGAGTACAGAGGCTGAGTATAGAGGTGCTGCTGTTGCAGCATGTGAGGTAGTATGGCTGCAAAAGTTATTGGCTGATTTGGATGTGCAGGTGGAAGGTCCAGTTGTCATTTATTGTGACAACATGAGCAGTATACAGTTGGCTAGGAACCCTGTGTTCCATGCCAGGACAAAACATATTGAGGTACACTACCACTTTGTGAGAGAGAAGGTACTAGCAGGTGAGATTGACTTGGTGTATGTCAGCACACAGGATCAGATAGCTGACATCTTCACGAAGGCATTGGGTACAGAGAAGCTTCAAAAGTTTCGAAGCTTACTTGGAGTTGCAGAGATGCAGTTGAGCTTGAGGGGGAGTGTTGAGATGACAAGCTCAACACATGTGGACATTGATGATGGACCGCCTGGTTAGATGGATCCACACGTCTACACTTAGCACGTCGGTGGTCATTATGACTCTCACATGGCCACTGACTCATTATTTATTATATTCAGGTTGTTACACCTATTTATAGCTGGCATAGTTATAGCGCCAGTCGACTAGTGTAGTCGGTTATGCATTGTTTGACTTAGTAGGCCACTTTCCTTTTATCTTGTATCTTATCTATACTTTGTGTACATTGTGAAGTGTGTAAAAAAAGAAGAAGAAGAAATCAACAAAAAAAACGTTTTGGCCTCCATCTCTCTTCTTGTCTCTTGAGTGAGCTTCTCCTTGTGCATTCTGTGTGTGTTCGGTGCAGCATCTTGAGCAATCCCCTCCACCACGCGATTCTTGACAAGCTGTATATATACTTATGCAGCTTTGCATCATCACTTATGGACTCAACATACATCTTGAGATGAAGAAATTGATTTGTGTAGTCGCAAACTATCAAGCCATGCTGCTCTAAGCTATACCACTATCGAACAAGCTTCTCTTTCTCTACAAGGGACACAAAAACTTGAACCATAAGTGCTTTAAATGCATCCCAAGTATCAACTTGCTGATTTTTCCTCTTAATATACCACCACCACGTATGAGCAAAATAGATCATCTCCCTATGCATCACATGTCTTGCTAGTCAAAAAGAAAGATGGCTCATTTAGAATGTGCATAGACTATATGGATTTGAATAAGATCACCGTGAAGAACATATACCCTATCCCTAGGAGGGTGGATGACTTGTTAGATGAGCTGAAAGGAGCTAAATGTTTCACAAAGATTGATTTGAGATCCGGCTATCATCAGATACGCATGCGTGAAGGGGATGAGATTAAGACACCATTCAGGACTGATCGTGGGCTTTATCATTTCTTGGTTATGCCCTTTGGTTTGACAAATGCACCTGCCACTTTCCAGATCTTAATGAATAAAATACTTCATTCATTTTTTTAAATATTTGTGTTGATATTTTTTTATGACATTCTCATCTACAACCATTCATTGGAAGCTCATCTATTGCACGAGTCTGGTATTTGATGTACTTAGACATCATAAACTCTTTGCCAAGGAGTCAAAATGTTCCTTCATGTAGACCGAGGTAGAATATTTGGGCCACATAGTCAATGAGGTGGGCATTAGAGCTGATCCAAAGAAAGTGCAATGTGTTAGAGATTGGCCTACACCTGCCAATACCACCTCATTGAGAGGATTCTTGGGTCTCTCTTCATTCTACTGCAGATTTATTAGACACTACACCACTTGCATCTCCTCTCACTGATAGGCTGAAGAAAGAAGCATTTTTTTGGGATGCCATTTCAAATAGAAGTTTTAACTAGCTAAAAGGTTTGCTTACTCCAACCCTAGTTTGGCCCTGATTTCTCCAAGGAATTTTGCCCTGATTTCTCCAAGGAATTTACCATTCTGTGTGATGCCAGTGGTTGGGCGAGGTATTGGTGCACTATTGCTGCAAGAACATGGGGTAATAGCTTTTGAAAGTCGAAAACTTGCTGAAAATGAAATGGTAATGAATGTCTATGATCAGAAAATGCTGGCTATTCTTCATGCAATAAAGAAATGGCACCATTACTTGTATGGTAGCAGGTTTAGAGTCAAGAGTGACATAGGGTCCTCAAATATTTCTTATCTCAGTCCATGATCAGGAAATGTTGGCTATTCTTCATGCCATAAAGAAATGGCACCATTACTTGTATGGTAGCAGTCAAGAGTGACCATAGGGTCCTCAAATATTTCTTATCTCAGTCCAACCTTACTCCTAAGCAACGTAGATGGGTGGAGACATTGCAAAATTATGACTTTGACATTACCCATACTCATGGGAAAGACAATGTAGTGGATGATTCCTTGTCTAGAATGTGTGCATGTAAAGTCTCGTTATCATGGAATTGCATAGCAATTGGATACACAAGCTTCAAGAGGCTTACCTATTGGATGCTAATTTCAGCAATATATTTCAAAAATTACAGTAAGATCAATGTATAGAAAACTCTACATTTCAACTAAAAAATAGGCTTTCATCACACTTCCCCATGCAAGTAGAAGATCATGTAGGAAATGCATTCAACATCTACAACTGGTCATTTTGGAGTATTCAAAATCTATGACAAAATTTCCACGAGTTTTCATTGGAAGGGCCTTTGGAGAGATGTTAAAGAATTTGTCTTGAGATGCGTGCCTTGTCAGCAAGCTGAGCAGGTTGCAACAGCCATTGCCTATTCCCAAGGGCAAGTGGACTCATATAACCATGGATTTTATTATAGGTCTGCCTCTCACCAAAAAGGGTGGAATAGCATCTATGTGGTGGTGGATAGGCTCATCAAGGTAGCTCATTTTATCCCCACTAAAGCCCAATTTACTACATCACAAGTAGCCAGCCAATTCATGGAACATGTGTTCATATTGCATAGTTTACCGCAATCATTGTGCATGATCGGGATACAAAATTTATGACCAACTTTTGGAAAGTGTTATTCAGTTCTATGGGCACCAAGTTGGCTCCCTCTACAGCTTATCACCCCCAAACTGATGGTCAAACAGAGAGGTTCAACAAATGGCTGGAAACTTATCTTAGAAACTTTTGTCATGACGTTCAGTATGCTTGGGATGCATGGTTACATTTGGCTGAGTTTGCCTATAATAACTCCACCCATGCTAGCATTGGAGTCTCACCCTTCGAGGCTTTATATGGGTATAAGGTCCCTCTCCCCACAGTCATCTTCAATGACAAGATCAACCATCAAAGAAAGGAAGAATTGGATAGGATGCAGGCCCTACTTCAGCAATGTAAGCTAAACATAAAGAGAGCTCAAGATCAAGTGAAGCTTTATGTTGATGAGAAAAGACGGCACATTGAGTTCCAAGAAGAGGATTTGGTTTGGTTGAAGGCACCTAAGTCTAGGTATGCCACTCTTAAGGATGGCTCCAACAACAAGCTAGCTCATAAGTTCTATGGACCCTATTGGATTATCAAGTGGGTGAGTGACTTGGCTTATCACTTGGAATTACCCCCTCCCACCAAAATTCACAATGTTTTTCATGTGAGTCAACTCAAACTTTCATAAGATCATCAGTAGATTACTTAGAAGAGCTCCCTCCCATGGATGAAGAGGGTATCATATCCAGAGGCAGTCATAGGTCAAAGGGAAAAGAAGCTGCGCTCAAGATCAATCATGGAATACTTGATCATCAAATGGGAAGGATTACCCCTTGAAGAGACCTCTTGGTGACCAGCTTCAATCACAGAAGAGTTCCCTCATCTTATAGATACTAACTTGGCTAAAATGTAGTCAACAGGTAGCCTGTTCCAGTTCAGAGAGGAGCCTACAGACAACTCTCTATTTTCAACCAGATTTGATTATGAATTATGGGCAGTATTTAATGCCATACATGGGCTAAAAGTACTCAAAGTAAGCTCCTTTTCTATGTGACAAACTCCTGATCGGAGTTACCTATCAAAAGTTATTGTAGATTTACTACAGCAGGGTCCTATAGTAGACAGCATGTTGTCCACTGTCTACAGCACTCAATTCCTCACTGAATATGGGTCAAAATTGGATTTTTCTTATCCCCCAATCATGCCCATACATCATATTGTATCCATGACCCAATATACATGCATAAAACTGCCACATGAATAACCCCTTGTAATCATGTAGTAGAGTAGTACTCTAGATTGCCTTGCCCTATTTTGTAATAAGTGCCCATTTTGTTTTTTAGGGCAAAAACCTTTGGGTGGGGATGGAATGTAAGAGATGGGGAATACAGGGAAAAATATGGGAATAAAATAATGGAGAAAAAATACATGCTACACTAGCGGTATATAAGATGTAAGGGACTTGATATTTTTACCATCAAATTATAATAATAAGTTTCCTTCATCTTCTCTCCCTCTCTCCAGCTTTCATGGCTTCCTTCCTTCCTTCTCTGTCTTTCTCTCTCTTTTTCTAGTATTTCTCTCTCCTCTTCACTCTCTTCTCTCTCTTCTGCACTTCTTCTTCTCTCTCTTCTTCAGTATTCTTTCTCCTCTTTCTCTCTCCCCAATCCTCTCCTTGACAAATTTTTAGGGTGCTAGATTGAAGCAAGACAAGTTCTAGGCAATTCAAGACTTCAAATGGACATGCAAAAATTTCAAGAATTGGAATCGAGCACCGGATGTGGGAGAAGCTGAAGACCAAGCACTCGAGGTGTGAATTGCCTTTGAGGATTTAAAAGGGCATGGCCCTTGGGATCCGTAGTGGCCCAAAACTTAACTAATTGGGAGGGGGGGATTGACATGGCTGCGTGGAAAAATGGTGGCTCATTTCGTGCACAACAATTCGTCATGGGGGGGGGGCTATGGGGCTCAAAGGCACCCACTCAATTTGAACATGCCAACCTGCTCCACAATTTCTTCGCTCTATTTTTCTTATCCCCGTATGGGAAATGGTGGGCTGATCAGAGAGAACAAAAATCTGTCTTTCTCTCTCCTCCCTCCCTCTCCTCTTAAGGTGTGTTCATTCAGATGATTCTTGAAAAAGGTTCGAATGATGACTGGGTGTCCAACTTGAACTAGATGGTGATGATGGGATCATGTTTATGTTAAGGAATGATGACCAACATGGTTTTGGTATTAATGGCAGGTTTGGTGGCTGTCCGGAAATGCAAATATTGATTCTTGCAACCTAAGAAAAGGTAGTTAGCCTATTTTTAATGAGAAGTAAAATATTTTTGACAATTTATGATGCAAATCTTGTTCATGTGCAACAAAAATTTGGTTGCAATATGTTTGAGGATTGTGTGCTATAAAATTCAAAACCTATGCTCATAATCATGAGTTATTGATTTTCAAAAACTCAAAAAGCATGTTTTTGAAGGACAAATGGTGTTTTTCTTCATTTCAGACAATCAAATTGTGTTCATGTGGGGTAAAATTAAATGTCAAGATGGATTAGAGTTTGACTTCATTTGTTGACTCAAAAAAATTAGGAAAAATAACTTAATTTATTCAAGAAAATAGGAAAAAAAAATGTAAAAATGAGTTTTATATAAAAATTACTTTTATCTATCAAAAAATTAATGAATGTGCCTGTGAATGTATGGTGGGGATAAGGCATGAGGTTTAGTTGTAGTCTATCCCCATTTTTATGTTAAAGTGCATATTAACTGCTTTTTATATACGAAAAACACATGAAAGTATTCTTTACACCTACCAATGAATGCAAAACCATAAACAGTAGGGGGAAAGGGTTGTGGGGAGTTAAGAATTCATTGAAATCTGATTTTTTTCATATCTTAACATATAGGATTCTTTCATTTTAAGTCTTTAAAGAAGGACAGTACCACAAATTACTTCGGTGCTGCTTTAGTAATGACACATTGTGATTAAGGTGAAATCATGAAAATAATTATTTGTGCACAATTCACGTTGTTTGATCTATAGGTTTACATGTTTGTGCACTTAAGGGAATTCACCTTTGCATTGTATTATATATATATGGTATTAGAAAAACAAATCTTAGATGCATTATACTTGATTGTTATAATCGTTGACCTGCAATGAGAGCATAAGAAGTCCCATGTTGTAGGATAGTACATTTGTTTCCTTTGGGGCCTGATTTGGTAAGGATTGAATTATCTCCTGGAATGAACATTAAAAGATTGGACTATGTTTTGCATGTGCTTTATGTTGGAATGGCACAAATTGGGGCTAATCCCCTCAGGTGAGGAGAGCCGTAGTGGGGCCATAGCCATTTGTTGGGGGATGCTCCCTATGTATGTGATACAAGGTGCTAGATACCAATCTATTTAGAAACTCCAATGGCTTGGAGTTGGGGAGGGATTCATTGGACTATAAACAATACAAATGCATGTCTAAGTTAGATTAGTAGTAGGTGTAGCCTCTAGATGCTCCTAGCCATAAGGTTGTGGGGTGTGTGGTTATGGTACTGCCTTCTAAGTTGCTATGATACCACATTGCAACCTCCCTTTTAGGGTCATGTTAAAGAAAATCATTAGATATCCCTCATCTTGAATTCGGCAATTAAACATGAGTTTTTGGAACTCACTGATGTGAAGCTCTGCATCCTCCGCTGCTAACCCCTTAAAGATGGGTAGAGGAAAACCTAAAGCTGGCAAATCCAATGTTCCTATAGGAATTCTAATAGATTGTGCCATAATGAAAATTGGATTTATTATAGGAGTTTGTAATGGTGTGACTGCAATCCCACTTGAAATGGATTGACTTACTAGGAGAAGGGGAGCACTAGAGCTTTCTCCTCCTCCTAATGGACTATTTATGGCACTAGGGTCACTAAGACCTCTCTCTCGTAGGGGATTCGAGATCCTAAATTGAGGGGAATACCTCCTATGGATTTCAGCCTGCCGTCTAGCCCTTTTGTCTCTTTCTTGTTTTTGGATCTCAATTTGATGATGTTGATTGGGAAATAATGGGTCTATCAGGATGCTCTTTGGCATAAACTAACTGACTAGTCCCTAATTAACCAAGATCTAGAAACTACCACTTATTAGTGGCTCTTGGTAAATGGACCACCTATTAGGACTAAAAATGGGCTAGACACTACCTCTATGTAATGTGTCCACCTGTTCGTTTGTAGGACACGTCTTAGCAGCCCATCGGGAAGAGGGTCTAGAAAGATCCGCCTGGCACTCCCATGGAATGTTACGAGGTTTGCGATCTAGGTCTTTCCGAGTCTGCCACATAGCGGAAGTGTTCCGGACGTTCCCACTTAGGACCGACCTGAATCAGGGATTCCTCTAGTGGTCAAATTCCTAGAGAGTGACTAGCGTCGAACCCCAGCCATGCGAACTACTTTACGCAGAAACGTCAGGGTCGAAGCGGATTCATGCTGCACTAGTTCAAGGAGAATGGGAAACGAGAGGGAATGCAAAGCTCAACCTCTCTGCCCATAAGGCATAGCCCCATTCCGTTCCCCTAAAACAACTTAAATCACGGGTTCTAGTAACCTAGTCTCTAGGTCAACTTCCTTGCTGTTCGTTTCCTTCGCGAAAAATTCCCTGCTGTCGATTTCGTTTGAGAAAAGTTCCCGACCAACTGGGACCACCCATCTGTTGGACAGACCCATGGCCACATCCACCGCACTTTCCTCAAGGTTGCTTTAGTTACCTAATTACCTACCACATTTAGTTGGACACACAAAAAGAGCTTCCTTAATTAGCCAATTAGACACCGGTTTCTTCATGTAATCTTAGCATTTGACATAGAAAAACAATGTCAAACAAGTTCCTTTTCAATAGGTTATCTTATTATCTTTGGAATACATCCATATAATCCATAATCCACCCGAAGGCAATCCATAATCCGCCCGAAGGCTACCCAGCAATCCACAGGGATTACTAATCCAAGATTCCGCCCGTAGACTAGTATGCAGGCCTCGGGATCCAATCCCAAGTCACATCGGCCTCTTGTGCAGGGCCCAGAAGGCAAGAGATTTATGGCCAGAGCCCCCCCTGGCACCCAAATGCCCTCCTGTTCCAAGTAGTGCCCAACGGAGAGACCTCTCACGACGGGTTCGGTCCACGTTCCCGGCGCGACTAACAACCCCCTTGGTTAGGGTCAGGCAGATAGTCGGGGTAACTAATGCTACCTCTCCCTTCATACCTTCAACCTGAAGCATTAATTATCTTTTCATCTTTAGTTCCTTGAGCAAACAATGCAAACAGTGCTCCTAAACTGTTACAAACACAATCAATCCAATGGTCGTTTAATTGGCCAACTGCTAAGGAGTGAATCCTTTTGCATCCAACATTCGATCCGGGATTAATTGTGACTTGGCAAGATCCCCAAGGGTTTTTTTTTTCACCCTTTTGTCCTTGGGTTAGGGTCATACCCTGTCAACCCAAATTAACCAACACCTTAGGTTTCTTTAAGTTAAGACAGTGAATCCTAGTGACCATGCTGCTCTAACTTGATTGATCCTTTGCTTATCGGGCAAATACATAACTTCCCTTAACTTGGCAAATCAGCCCAAGAAAGGTGATGTAACAGGATGTCTACTCATCCTCCTGCAAGTTAAACTTGCGCTAGAGCCTGTCAACCTTATTCCAAGGAGTAGCAAATCTATCTTGTGGTTGAACCAAAAATCCATACAACGTTGCAACTTGTTGCACAAGTGTCGCATTTATCTCATGGGATCATTTCACCCATCAAAGGCGTTTCTTGTCAAGGAGTATGTTTATTCAAGATGCAGGGTTTAGGGTGTCTTCTTACCCAACCCAACCCTAATTGTACTAGGCCCACAACATTCGGTCCTAGGGTTTCCAAACTCAATCCGAGTTTTAACATTAGGTCAGTCAATCCTTGTTAGATATGATCAATGCCCCACCCTCATTAGGTGCTACCAATGATCCATGGTGCTCAAAGTTGTAAGGCCCCCATTATGAGGAGAAGCCAAATGTGAGCCCGGACATTGGTTGAGTCCTGACTTGTATATCAGATGAGGTCCATGTGACCGGATGGCAAAAAGGTGACCATTGTGGGTCTAATCTTTGTATTAGACGGAGTGGTTAAGCTGGTAGCAACTCGAGGCACATTGCATCGAGTTGTGGGGTAAGGGAGTTAAAAGGGGCCCCTATTGTGGGGTCTGGGGGCAGCGCCCCCGGCCCGATGGTAAAGGGAATATTCCCTGGCCGATTAATGGAGGCTTATATGGTTGGTCGATTAGGCCAACCTGATGGCCTTTGTAGGCTATAAAAGCTAAACCCCTTCACAGCCATCGATCACTCATCTTTCACCCAGTCAGAGTTGTTGTTCTAGCTAGCCTTAAGCTCTTCACCTATCTTCTGTCTAGATCGCCATCTAAGCTTCACACAGTGGAAGCGCACGGGTGGACAGAGCCATCTTTGTATCAGTTGTTTGGAGTTAAAGAATTTACTGATTCTCCTCTTATCTATTGTGTACTCTCTATCTCTTTCTTAGATTCTGTTCGTTGCGCTGTGTAATATTTTACAATCCTTAGGTAGAAACCCTAGATCGTTGTTTGCATGGGCGTCCAATTGACCCAAACATTCCATGAATGTGGGTAGGACCTTTGGGTTTGAGGGTTTCGACTTGGCGTCCAAGTACGATACTAGGCTGTATTTCTAACATGCCAAGCCCTGGCTAGTACTTGAGGTATTTATCGTATCGACTAGTTGTGCCTATACGAATCCCTTGTGGATTAGGTGATTTAGCTAAATTGGACTACTTGTCTTGCGACAGGGAACGATCCTTTCCTAGAGGTCCTAAGCTTGTTCTAAAGGTGTAAATAATTGCAACATGCGATTCATTACTTTTAGGCAGCTAAAAGGTTTGCAATAACCCTATCTGTTCTTGCTAGAGTCATTACGCATGATAATTTGGAGAATAACTTACATAGGATATACTAGGATTTACATCAAGGAATTATGCCTACAACCTTTTGTCTAAGCTTTTGAATTTCATGCTTTGATAAGCCATGCAACCTTTCCTAAATGCAACTACGATGAATGAAATTTATGCATGACGAATAGGTAACATGCAACCCTTTTCTAGATACATCATTGTTAATGAAGTTCATGCGAGACGAATATATACCATGCAACCTTAATCCATTCCACAAGCATCCTCGCATGCAACATGAAATGTCCATGGTTTCATTTTCATGCCGTGCAATGGACGTTAACAATTCTTTCCATCCGAGACTTAACAAGGAAGTTATTGACTAAATGCAAGATACACTTGTTCTTTCACGGCCAATCAAGGTTGCACTTAACAATTTCCTTTTTTAACCCTAAGCAATATGCATTTAGGCTTATCACTTTGGACATGCACGACAAGGGAAATTTGCGACTAAGCTCATAAGACGAGTAAGTGATTTACATTCATAACTTTGGAAATGCAAGCAGCCCAATTCCACATCATGCACTAACTCTAGTAATTCGTTTGAGTAGACAATTTCCTAAATGCATCTTAACTAGGCTACATGAATTAGAAACATGCGTAAATGCTTTCTTTCCATGAAAGTTATCGTGCTTAATGCATTTCTTTTACGTGGAATTAAAAATCGTAGAACCTGGGCTTGAGGGCTCGTGGGGATGTCCACGAATATGCTTGGGTTTGAGTCCTCCGCACATGCGCCTTGCGATTTTGGCTTTGGAGCCATCGTTGATGACGAACTCCGCGATCCTTTATGCGATCTCCAAATTTCCTCCGAGCTTTGGCAAAACAGCCTCCAAGTCTGTCCGCTTCTCCCTTACGTAGGAATACCCTTCACAAGGCATAGGTTTTAAGACCGGGGTAAAGATCGCGTGCACAAGGCCTAAGAGGATTTCCTTTAGAAGCTTCTAAAGAGCTTTTGTCTCCCAGAATCATGTGGGAGAAAGGGTCAATGATTGGGAGGGAAATTTTGACGACGAGAGGGGAGATTGATGGCAATATGACGATCAGCCGCGCGGCAGCAATGACAGTCCGTCGGACTTCACGGTGGCGGCCAGCTCGGTGCAGAGGCGGCAAAAGCCACAGTACGACGATCTTCCCTCTTTCCTGCGTGCATCAACTGCATGGCAACCTTATCCTTGTCTCCTCCTTTGTTCCTCCTCTCCCTAGCTCATGCCACAGGGGGGTCATGTGTGGAGACGAGATGATGACGGTGGGGAGCGGCAGATTCGTCCTCTCCCTTTGATCGTGCATCACCGTGGCCTCTTTCCTTCTCTCACTGATCATACCCAGTGCGGCATCCTCTTCCCTACTCCCCTTTTCCACAGGGGGGTTCATATAGCCTTAGGGGGGGGAGAGGTAGCCACCATGTGGCCTATGCATGCCTCTCCCTCCTCATGCTCCCCACACACCACACTACATAACTCACTCTTTTACATACTCCCTCTCCTCCAGCCATGCATCGGTTGGGGGAAGGGATAATTAGTAAAAATTTTGCTTAATCTTACCCATTTTCAATTTTCCCTTTTTCCCCTAGAAGGGAGTTCTCACACGACTTTGTGGTTTTAAACCCCAGCCTCACTTGCACAATGCGGATGGAGATTATTATCGCGTGTGTGGGGTAAACACTTAGCCACGTCATTAATGGACGTGGGAGATGACTTGCAGAGCCTTTGCATGGTCGTGCGGTGATCAAAAGTATTTAATATTTCGAGCGGAAATATTACATTCTCTTCCCCTTGGAAGAATTGAGATGTCCTCATCTCGAGAGGAACTGGGGATATTGTTGGTTGAGAGTGCTTTCATTCATCCAAGTGGCATCCTCCTCAGGATAATATTTCCACTGGACGAGACATTCTCTCAAGGTTGTGGATCTCAATTGTCGTTCCCTAACATCTAAGATCTTGTCAGGCCGTAGCTCAAGGACTCCTTGGCTAGGCATTACAACTTGTTGATCATCAAGTACATGGCTAGAATTAGGTACATACTTCTTCAATAGACTGATATGAAATACATTATGAACCTTTAGGTTCTTATGGAGTCGTAGTTTATAAGCATTGAGTCCTAGGCACTTGAGGATCTTGTAGGGTTCACAATACCTTGGACTTAGCTCCTTGCATTCTCCTAAGGATAGGGAACTCTTCTTTGGGCGTACACGACTGAAGACCATGTCTCCTTCAGCGAAGGTTCTATCTTGACGTTTCAAATCCGCATATGCCTTCTGTCTATCCTTGGCGGCTTGGATGTCCTGTCTTATTGACTTCATTTGGTCATCCATATCTTCCAGCATCTGCCTTGAAGCTTCAACCCTCAAGGTTGGATTCGAGAAGTTTAAAGGACTTCGACAGTCGTACCCATACAATGTTTGAAAAGGGGTCATCTGAATGCTTTGTTGATAAGAAGCATTGTAGGAAAACTCAACCAGTGGCAAGTATTGAATCCACCTTTTTGGTTCACGACAGCAGTGTGCCCTTAGGATATCCTCAATGACTTGGTTGACTTGCTCCATTTGACCATCGGTTTGGGGATGGTAAGCTGTACTAAAACAGAGTCGAGTCCCAATGGCTTCAAAGATAGCTCTCCAGAAGTGTGATGTGAAGAGAGAATTGCGATCACTAATGATTCTTCTGGGCAACCCATGTAGCTTGAATATCTCCTTGATAAATAACCTTGCAATGCCAGAGGCTTTATAGTTTGTCTTAACATGAATAAGATGTGCAACCTTGGTGAGCATATCCACCACAACCATAATGGAGTTGTATCCTCCCTGAACTTGGGGTAGGCCAACAACAAAGTCCATAATGGAGTTGTATCCTTCCTGAACTTGGGGTAGGCCAACAACAAAGTCCATACTGATGAATTCCAATTTCATTTAGGGAATGTCAAGTGGTTGCAACTTTCTTGGCATTTTGACATGTTCGGCCTTAATACGTTGACAATACAAACACTCACTGACATATTTGAGAATGTCACCTTTAAGCCTCTCCCAATAGTAGCTCTTCTTCACTGCATTGAGGGTCTTGGCATAGCCAAGATATGTCCTGAAAAAGGGGAATCATGAGCTTCCTAGAGTATCTTTTGCTTGAGTGATTGGCTTGCCGGTATACATAATCTCGTTCTATAGTAGACAAGTCCACTATTGATAGAGAATTCTTGATACTTAGCCTGTAGCTTTCGGTCCTAATCCTTGATAGGGATCTCTCTTAGCATCTTCTGATAGGTTGAATCATGGCATGCTTCTTCTCTAGCTAGCTCAAGTATTGGGTTGTTTGGCATGGATACCTTTGTGGCTAGAGATCTAGCTATTGATGGATTTTGCAAGATTAGAGAATTAAGAAATGCCTTGTGACTAAGTGCATCGGCAACTACATTCTCCTTTCCAGGATGGTATTTGATTTCAAAATCATACTCTTCCAGCACTTCAATCCATCGACGTTGCCTCATGTTGAGCTCGTTCTGGGTAAAGATCCACTTGAGACTTTTATGATCTGTCACTAGGGTAAACTTGCTACCCAACATGTAGTGTCTCCAAAGCTTGAGAGCATGGATGATAGCTAATAGCTCTAGATCATGGGTGGCATAATTCTTCTCATGGCTCTTCAGTTTCCTTGAAGAGTATGCTACAGGATGACCTTCTTGCATAAGCACACATCCTAAGGCAAGTATGCTAGTGTCAGTTACTACTTCGAACTCCTTACCAAGATCCGGAAGTTTTAGGATAGGTGATGATACCAAACTTTGCTTTAGTCTGTCAAAGCTAGATTGTTTAGCTAGTGACCATACAATCGATGTTTGCTTCTTCAGTAGATCCGTCAGAGGCACTGCAAAAAAAGATCCTGTACCATCCTTTCAATCCAAGAAAATTGCGTATTTCTTTGACAGTTGTTGGTATTGGCCATTCCAAAACATCTTTGACTTTGGCCGGATCCACTGAGATTCCTTCCATTGACATGATGAATCCCAGATATTCAATCTGCCATTTGAAGAATGCACACTTCTTCATCTTGGCATAAAGCTTGTGTGTCCTCATTGTCTCAAGGACAATGCGAAGCTGGGGTTCATGATCTTCTTCCCGTTTGGATTAGACTAAGGTACCATCGAAGAAGACAAGTACAAAGTCGTCAAGATATGGCCTAAAGATATCCTGCATTAACCTGTTGAAGGTGGCAGGTGCATTTGTCAACCCGAACGACATGACTAGGAACTCAAAGTGTCCATATCTTGTGTTGAATGCCGTCTTTGGAATATCTTCCTCCTTGATCCTTATCTGATAGTATCCAGACCTAAGATCAATTTTGGAGAAGATCTTTACACCTTGAAGATGGTCAAGAAGTTCATCTATTCTTGGAATAGGGTACTTGTTCTTAATGGTTGTTTGATTCAACCCCTCTGTAATCAATACATAGCTGAAGCGTTTCATCTTTCTTCTTCTGGAACAGCACTGGAGCTCCCCATGGTGACCTACTAGGATGGATGTAGCCCTGATCTAATAGTTTCTTGAGTTGCTCCTTCAGCTCAATTGCTTCCAGGATGGACATTCTATAAGGCCTCTTTGCAATTGGCGCAGCTCCCAGCACTAGCTTGATTTCATGATAAACTTCCCTTTGAGGTGGAAGTTCTGTCAGCTCTTCACAAAATACATCTGCATACGCCTTTAGCCATAAAGGTTCTTCACTAGATTCCTATTTTTGATCTAGCTTATTAAGCTTAGTCAAATAAATAGGTAGTCCCTTTCTAACTCCCTTTATTAACCGAGATGCTTTGGCCAATGAATTTTTGGCTTTCCAGCCTCTCCTTGAGTTGTGACCAATTCCCCTTCAGAGTTTCAAAAGGAAACTTGGCCCTTTCCACAATGAATGTGGGTGTCATTAGGTTTAAGCCAATCCATTTCTAGAAAACACTCATGGATACCTAGGTTCATGACCCTGAATCTGACCGAAGTTGACTTTCCTTTGAGTAAGAATTCCACCTTAGCAGTTTGCCTGGTACAAGTGACCTCACGACCATTTGCTAATTCCACAAGCAAGATAGATGCTTCTATTGTGGCTATTCCTAATCTTCTTGCACAAGCTGGTGAGATAAAGGAATGCGTACTGCCACAATCAATCAAGGTTTTCAAGCCTTTACCTTGATAATATGATGGTGTCTGAATCATTGAAAACTGGTGATTCGGGCCTTTCTTGTGAAGGGCGGCATGTGAACTATTGCCCTCTCAAAGTCTGCTTCCATGGTCGGGTCTTCTTCATCGCACATTTCCATGTTGGCAACACATGCGGTTCTTCCTCTGCCCCGGGTGGCGGTTCCTTTGGAATGGTCCTTGATGTTGTCCTCCACCAAGTTTGGGACATTGCCTTTTTAAATGACCGGGCTCGTTGCAATGGAAGCAACGAAGATTGCGGCCATTACCTTGGGTAGGAACAAAGTTATTGACATTGTTGGTCCTCGCTTTCTTTCTTTGTCCCTGGTTTTGATCTTGAACTCTCTTCGCCTGGGATCTATACACTCCCTTGTTCTAATCCTTATAAGACCAAGTCTTGTTAATTCTTGGCCTGGTCTGCACCTCCTGAATTATGGGAGCTGCTTGAATGAGTGCGTTCTGAAGATCTGTTGGGCACATTGATTCGAGGTGGGTATTTACAGGTGGGTTTAATCCGACACAAAACTTCGACACTTGTTGTGTCATATCCATTTGTGGCATATACTTCAGAAGAGAGACAAACTTTGAGTAATAAGCATCAAGAGATAAACCAAGTTGTTTTAGCTCATAGAACTCGTTCATCTTCTGCGTGCAATATGCAGGTGGTAAGTATATTCCTTGCACATCTTTTTTTAGCTTTTCCCAATTGACGGATCCTTCCAAGATCCCTTGATCTCTACACCACTGCTTCCACCAAAGTCTAGCTTCGTCGGTGAGCTTCAGCTTGGTGAGCATTGCTTGGTTAGCGGGTGCAGTATCGGCTGCTTCAAAGTAATATTCCATGGACTTGATCCAAATCTCAGCATCAGCTTGGATAGTCCTTCCTTTGCTGTCGAATTCTGGCAGCTTGACCTGCTTGAGAAGAAACTTCTTCTCCTGAATCACGGCTGTACTTGGTGTAGGGGTCGGACTAGGAATCTGTACCTAAGGTTGTGCCTAGGTATGAGATTCTTAACATTAATAACTCGCTAAACGTTACTTACATTACATTTCATACCCCATTCAGCTTTCAGCCAAGAGACCCAATCACTTAACTTTTTTATCAATACTCATAGTCAAGACAATCATTGATAAAAAGAAGTCTTATTTCATTCATATGGGCATAGCCCTTTTGGAGTACAATATTTCTTGGGATGGTAGAGTAAGCTGATACATTAATTCGGGGAGAATAAGGTTGCGTTACATTCAGCTACGGAAACTAGGTAATAGTATGGATTTGGATCATGGATCTTCAGAAATCGATAAGTCATTGGAAGATTAGGGTATCCTTTCCTTTGGTATCCATTCTTCTCATAGCATCCCAACACCTTGATCCTGTCAGTGGGGATTATGCGGGTCACTTTCTCATACACATACGTGTTCAGCTTGACCTTCCGAACTTTGACATGTAAAGTTGTGTTTACGTGAGCCTCAACAAAGATGAACAGCTTCACAATCTTCAGGTCCTCTAACCACTTGATTCTCTTTAGGTTGGTTCGAAGGTACGCAAATCGGTGGGCAGCTATGTAATAAATTCCTGAATCACCTGTCCATCTCTGTTCCATGTACAGAGGCGATGGATTGTCGATGCGATCTAGGATATTCATCATTCGCCCTCCATCGATAATCCGAGGCATGCATTGTGGTCATAAACATGACCTGGAACACTAAGAATCTGTTCCATGCTTCATGACTCTGCAAGACAGCATCGATAAGTAATGAAATATTCTTAACAGCAACATTTGCTTTACTTCTTATTAAGTTTTCTTATAAAGACAGATCCTTCGTTGGTTTGCTATGATACCAACTGTAACGTGTCCACCTGTTCGTTTGTGGGACACGTCTTAGCAGCCCATCGCAAAGAGGGTCTAGAAAGCTCCACCCGGCACTCCCATGGAATGTTACGGGGTTTGCAATCTACGTCTTTTCGAGTCTGCCACGTAGCGGAAGTATTCCGGCCATTTCCACTTAGGACCGACCTGAATCATGGATTCCTCTAGTGGTCAAATTCCTAGAGAGTGACTAGCATCGAACCCCAGGCAAACTACTTTACGCAGAAACGTCAGGGTCGAAGCGAATTCATGCTGCACTTAGTTCAAGGAGAATGGGAAACGAGAGGGAATGCAAAGCTCGACCTCTCTTCCCATAAGGCATAGGCCCATTCCGTTCCCCTAAAATAGCTTAAATCACGGGTTCTAGTAACCTAGACTCTAGGTCAACTTCCTTGCTGTTCGTTTCCTTCGCGAAAAATTCCCTGCTGTCGATTTTGTTTGAGAAAGGTTCCTGGCGAATCGGGACCACCCATCCGTAGGACGGTGGACCCATGGCCACATCCACTGCACTTTCCTCAAGGTTGCTTTAGTTACCTAATTACCTATCACATTTACTTGGGACACACAAAAACAGCTTCCCTAATTAGCCAATTAGACACCGGTTCCTTCACGTAATCCTAGCACTTGACATGGAAAAAAAGTGTCAAACAAGTTACTTTTCAACAGGTTATCTTATTATCTTTAGAATACATCCATATAATCCATAATCCGCTCGAAGGCTATCCAGCAATCCACAGGGATTACTAATCCAAGATTCCGCCCGTAGACTTGAAAGGTGAGAAGGATCGAAGCTTGCACGCGAGCTATGGCGGGAGAGCAAGAGCAAGAAAAGAGAGAGACAAGAAATGGGAGTACTGTCAGTGTAGTAATACACGGGGCGGCACGGCGGAGGCGCCTTTACCCCCGGGTACTGTCAGTGTAGTAATACACGGGGCGGCACGGCAGAGGCGCCTTTACCCCCAACAACCTCCCACTTAAAGGCGAATCTGCCCTAGTGAGAGAGAAAAGAAAAAGAAAAGACAGTACAAATGTACATAGGTGAGGAAAGGTGACATCTCATCCAACGCCCATCAACCTCCTGAGGAAGGCAAAGCGCTCAGTAGTGAGGCTCTTTGTGAGCAAATCTGCAGGATTCTCGTCAGTGGAGATCTTGACAAGGTCAACAGACCTGTCCTCCACGACACCACGTATGAAGTGATACCTCACCTCAATGTGTTTCGTCTTCGCATGGAAGACCGGATTCTTAGCCAACTGAATGGCACTCATAGAATCCGAATGCAGTGTAGGTGTAGCATCAATCCCAAGGTCAGCAACTAGATGGCCTAACCATATGGCCTCCTTGCAAGCCTCAGTGGCTGCAACATACTCGGCCTCAGTGGTAGACAAAGCCGTACACTTCTGAACCCTGGACATCCAAGAGATAGCCCCTCCAGCATAGGTGAATACATAGCCAGAAGTGGACTTCCTACTATCTGCATGTCCTGCATAATCGGAGTCAGTGTACCCCACGACCCCTGTATCCTGGCTGCCATAGCAAATACACATATCTGATGTGCCCTTCAGGTACCTCATGATACCCTTCACGGCATCCCAATGTCTGCTGCCAGGTGTAGCCATATAGCGTGCCACAACACCAACTGCATGTGTAATATCTGGACGAGTGGCTATCATGGCATACATCAAACTGCCCACGGCTGATGCATAAGGGATCTTGGCCATCTCGGCCCTCTGCTCATCTGTCTGCGGACAATCGGCCTGTGATACCTTCACATAAGAAGGTAATGGACAGCCAATAGGCTTTACGTCCTGCATGCGGAAGCGCTCAAGGACTTTATAAATGTACTCCCGCTGTGAGAGATACAAAAGTCCCTGATGCCTATCGCGCTTAATGCGCATCCCAAGTATATGTGAGGCCTGTCCCAAATCCTTCATCTCAAAGCTCTTCTTCAGCTGAGATTTAAGAGCATCTAGCTCATCATGAGCTTTCCCTACTATCAGCATATCATCAACATAGAGTACCAAGATAAGCAAACTGCCATCACAGGCTTTCTTCGTGTAAAGACACGGATCCATAGCACTCCTGCTGTAGCCCTGTGACTGCATAAAGGCATCAAACTTATGATACCATTCCCTAGGTGCCTGCTTCAAGCCATACAAGCTCTTCTTCAACTTGCACACTAGGTGCTCCCTGCCAGGTTCTGCAAAGCCCTTAGGCTGATCCATATAGATCTCATCATGCAAGTCCCCATGTAGAAAAGCCGTCTTGACATCCATCTGATATAGATCTAAGTCAAGCTGTGCAACCAAAGCCAAGACTAAGCGCAGGGTGGTCATCTTAACCACAGGAGAGAAGACCTCATCAAAGTCCACACCATGTTCCTGCTTAAAACCCTTTGCTACCAATCTAGCCTTGTATGCCGGCTTGGGGTGTCCAGGGGTACTTTTCAGCTTGTACACCCACTTGCATGGCAAAGCCTTCTTGCCCTTAGGCAAGGCAACCAAATCCCAAGTCTCATTCTTATGCAAGGAGTCTATCTCAGACTGCATAGCCCTCTCCCAGGAGTGACTGTCACCCCTGCGCATAGCCTCATCATAAGTGAAAGGCTCTCCTGCATCTGTAACCAAAACATAATGCATAGAGGGTTGAAATCTGTCAGGTGGACGTCTATCTCTAGCAGACCGTCTCACCGCAGGCTCTGCTGCCTGTCTAACTACCTGTCCAACATCTTGGCCCTGTGGAGGAACTGCTGCAGGCTGTACTACTGGCTGTGCTGGAGCTTTAGGCTCCTCCTGAAAGATCACTCTGCGGATCTCAACCACCTTCTCAGGCTGCCTGTGCATCTTGTCTTCATGGAAGACGACATCATGGCTGCGTACTATTTTCCGTGCCTGCGGATCCCATAGGCGATAGCCCATCTCTCCTGACTCACCATAGCCAAGGAATATGCATTTAATGCTCTTTGGATCCAATTTACTCCTCTTGTCCTTGGGCACATGGCAGAATGCCTCACATCCAAAGACACGGAGATGCGCATAAGAGGGTGACTTACCAGCCCAAACTTCCTCTGCAACCTGGAAATCCAATCCACTGGAAGGCGATCGGTTTATGACATGCACTGACGTACTAACTGCCTCAGCCCAAAAACTCGGGGGTAGGCCTGCATGGCTAAGCATAGAGCGCACACGCTCCTGAATAGTCCTGTTCATGCGCTCAGCCAAACCATTCTGGGGTGGGGTGTAAGGGGCGGTCAACTGACGCTTAATACCCCTGTCATCACAAAACTGCTCAAAAGCATGCGAGACATATTCTCCCCCATTATCTGTCCTAAGGCATTTCAGCCTATACCCAGTCTGGTTCTCAACAAGAGCAAGCCATCTCTGAAAAACTGCCAAGACATCGGACTTCTGCTTTATGGGATAAGCCCACACTTTCCTAGAAAAATCATCAATGAAGGTAACGAAGTACTTCGCGCCACCCATAGACATGCAAGGCATAGGCCCACAAACATCGGAATGCACCAATGCCAAGGGCTCACTCATGCGTGGCCTACCCGATTTCTTATGCGTAGACCTATTCTGCTTACCATAAAGACAATGATCACACGAGTCAAAACATGCATAATCCAAAGGCGGAAGATACTGCAAACCAGATAACATTTTCATTCCTTTCAAAGACATATGCCCCAAACGGGCATGCCAAAGTGATACATGTGGGATAGAGCCCACTGCCAAAACATGGTCTACAGAAGACCCAGATACAACAAGAGGATAGAGGCTGCCAGCCTTGGCGCCTCTAGCAAGCACAAGTCTGCCTTTGGTAATCTTCCAGGTAGAATCCCCAAAACAGACATGAAATCCTGCATCATCCAACTGTCCTGCAGACATAAGACTACGCATAAGCGCAGGTACATGACGTACATCCCTGAGCAAAAAGGAACTGCCAGTGGAAAACTGCAACTGAATATCTCCACAGCCCACAATATCAAGAGACCTGTCATCTCCAAGTTTGACTGATCCAGATACAGTACGGTAAGAGTGAAACCACTCACGGTAAGGCGTCACATGGAAGGACGCACCTGAATCCAATAACCAGCACTGTGCATACATATTAGGTGTCTCAGTCAAGTGTGAAGCATCAGAAGAACTAGCTGCAAGTATAAACTCATCACCACCATCGGACTCTTCAGTCTGCGTGACATTAATTTCCTCAATCTTGACGTTGGACTTCGCAGGTACTATGCTGCGATCAGAGGACTTCTCCTGCACTTTATCTTTCCCCTTATCCTTGCGCTTCTCATTGCGCAACTCATGACACTGTGGTCTAATATGGCCCTTTTTCCCACAATGATGACAAGTGACATTTGCATTGCGTCCACGCGACTTACTACGCGACTTGCCACCACGAGATTTAGACCGACCCTTCTGCGAGTCACGGCCTCGGCCATTACCACGGTCATACCTATCATTCCTGCCTCTAACTGTCAAAGCATGACTACCACGAGAGGCATCCAAGTTTTTGCGATTCACCTCTTCCTGAAGAAGAGCACTCTCAACATCTGCCAATTTTAGAGTAGCACTAGAGGCACAAAGAGCAGTGCGGAATACATCCCATGACTCATTCAGAGTTCCAAGCAAGAAAAGAGGAGTTACTTCCTCTCCAAAGGTGATATCCTGTGAAGTCAGGTTCTTCAGTATAGCATGGAACTGGCTCAAGTGAGCAGACATAGTCGCATTATCCTTCATGCGCAGATCCATAAGCTGCTTCAACCAGTACATCTGACTCGCCGGACTTTTCTTATCATAAAGATTCTTGATCTTATTCCATAGATCCCATGCACTCTGTGCTTCCTCAAATACATTATAATGTACCTGTTCAGTGAGAGACAATACAATCGTGGACTTGCATAGCTCATCAAGTTCAAGCCAGTCGTCAATGTCCATAGTTTCAGGCTGCTCCCCACTCAACCGAAGTGGCTTAATCTGAGATTTCTGCACCAAAACCTGCCATATTTGACTCTTCCAGTAAGAGTAGTTGGTACCATCCAACTTTGTAATGTTAAAGATGGCACTATCATGCGAAGATGATGCCATTATGCAGGCTGGAAATGCCCAAACAGTCCAAAACTGCTTGCTGTTTTACTGCAGAAACTGTCCAAAAATGACCAAAACGGGGTCCAAAGGGCGAGCAAAGTGTGCCAAAAGTTGCTGCCCACTTAGTACTAGGTGCGGTATACCAAATCAGGATATTTCAGCATGAAAAGTACACCTCAGTCCACCAATAACTGCTTGCTGTAATAAATTGCAGGTATGCAGTCTAGAGAGCAAACTGTCCCAAAATAGGATCCAATGTCAAGCAAACAATGCTAGGTCCAAAGCCGGCATGAAACGGACATAAGCAAGGTCAATGACAGTGAAAAGAACATGAGCTCAACACCAAAGCATGTCAAAATAACATCTGCCAGTGAAAGGCACACCCCCAGACACTCTAGGCAAAGTGTTCCTGTAACTGCCAAAAACTGACACAAATAGGTGTCTGCTCAAAGAGAAAGATCCAAATATGAGACTCGGCTCATAAGCATCCTGTGAACCAAGAGTACATCAATGCATATCCATAAAGATCGGAGTATGATCCCAAAGTCTCAATGCGTATGTAGCTGCTCAAGACATAAACTGCTCCAAATACATGTAAGTGCTCCAATAGCATGCAACTGTCAAAGGTCAAGCAAGCATGTAAAATGCTCCCACTAGCACAAAAGGCGTACAAGGCGAGCTTAGAAGCTCAGACAACCCAAGAGAAAGCACCAGTGATCAAGTATTAATCATGAAGCAATACATAAGCCCAAATAAGCTCTCGGTCAACTCAATGACATCCAAATAGCAACCAAGATCAGTGATCAAGTAAGCCGGGAATGCTCAAATACATCCAAATCCAAGCTCCAAATGTCGGTATGGCATACACAAACCAAATAGCATATGTCACGAACCAAAGCATGTAATGCAAAAGCCTAACTGTCAAGCAGAGACATGAGGCATAGGCGGTCCACGAGCATGCCGAGTCGGTCCAAATGCCAGTGAAGACGGAGCTAATGCGAAGCTCAAAAGCATCCCATAATCTCATACATATGCTCCAAGTCGTCCCCAAATGTCAGAGATATCATGCCAAAGCTCAAAGCATACATCCGGTATCGGTAGGTAAGTGCCAAAGCATGTAAAGTACCTTCAGCCCACTGTTATTCCAGCATGTATTTACTATTCTAAACAGTAGATTTCAGCCCCAAATTCAAGCCAAAATCATGGTCAAACCAAATGCATACATCCCCAATACATCCGGGTAGGAAGTAGACCGCATACGGGCATCAAACAAGGTAACCGGAGTAGAGTATAAGCATTAAATGCCAATGCCAAGTGTGGCTGCCCTGTTTCCAGCACTATATAACAGTAAATAACAGTCCCAAATCAGCCAATATTTCAAGCCAAAATCATGGCATAATCATGTGCATACATTCCCAAGGCACTAGGCATCATGTAGACCGCATACGGGCATCAAATAGCACAACCGGAATGGAGTATAAGCAACAAATGCTAATGCCAATGGTGCTGCCCTGTTTTCAGCCTGTTATGACAGTTTATGACAGTCCCAAATCTGAAGAAATCAGCCCCGAAAGATCAAGACCAATGCCCAAAGCTTTAATGACATCAAACATGAAGTCTATAGCCCTCTTGATCAAGGTAGAGAGCAAGAAGCAATGGCCAAGTGTGGAGCTGAAGTAGATGAGTGCTCACAGCCTGGAAAAAATGATGCAATCTGCCCTGTTGGTGCTGAACTTGCTGTTGCTCCACATGGGCTGAAAAGGGGGTAATGGGGGGCTCAATGATGGCCCAAGGTAGGCACATACCAAGCCATGAAGGCCCAATGCAAAGGGGAGGGAAGATATGAGCTATGGAGCTCAAGAGGTCGGCTATGGCTGCCGGGATGGAGACCCAATGCGTGAAGCGAGTCGATGCGAAGGTCGGGAAGCACCGAGTCGAGCTCGAGCAAGAGAATGCCAAGCTCTGATACCAGTTGAAAGGTGAGAAGGATCGAAGCTTGCACGCGAGCTATGGCGGGAGAGCAAGAGCAAGAAAAGAGAGAGACAAGAAATGGGAACTCCAACAGTCACAATGTGTGACCGGGCCTTCCTTTATTCAAACTGTCACTAAAAGAATAAAGAATAAAGTGACGTGACGGGCGCCCGCCACCTGCAGTGTGCAGTGGCGGGTACTGTCAGTGTAGTAATACACGGGGCGGCACGGCGGAGGCGCCTTTACCCCCGGGTACTGTCAGTGTAGTAATACACGGGGCGGCACGGCAGAGGCGCCTTTACCCCCAACAAGACTAGTATGCGGGCCTCGGGATCCAATCCCGAGTCACGTCGGCCTCTTGTGCAGGGCCCAAAAGGTAAGGGATTTACGGCTAAAGCCCCCCCTAGCACCCAAGCATCCTCTTGCTCCAAGTAGTGCCCAATGGAGAGACCTCTTGCGGCGGGTTTGGTCCACCTTCCCGGCGCAGCTAACAACCCCCTTGGTTAGGGTCAGGCAGACAGTCGGGGGTAACTGATGCTGCCTCTCCCTTCAGGCCTTCAACCTAAATCATTAATTATCTTTTCATCTTTATTTCCTTGAGAAAACAATGCAAACAGTGCTCCTAAACTGTTACAAACACAATCAATCCAGTGGTCGTTTGGTTGGCCAACTGCTAAGGAGTGAATCCTTCTCTCCGAATGCATCCAGCATTTGATCCAGGATCAATTGCGACTTGGCAAGATCCGGGATCAATTGCGACTTGGCAAGATCCCCAAGGGTTTCTTTGTTCACCCTTTTTTCCTTGTGTTAGGGTCGTACCCTGTCAACCCAAATTAACCAACACCTTAGGTTTCTTTAAGTTAAGACAGTGAATCCTGGCGACCATGTCGCTCTAACTTGATTGATCCTTTGCTTACCAAGCAAATACATAACTTCCCTTAATTTGGAAAATCAGCCCAAGAAAGGTGATGTAACAGGATGTCTACTCATCCTCCTACAATTTAAACTTGCGCTAGAACCTGCCAACCTTATTCCAAGGAGTGGAAAATCTATCTTGTGGTTAAACCACAAAGCCATGCGACGTTGCAACTTGTTGCACAAGTGTCGCATCTATCTCATGGGATCATTTCACCCATCAACGGTGTTTCTTGTCAAGGAGTATGTTTATTCTAGATGCAAGGTTTAGGGTGTCTTCTTACCCAACCCAACCCTAATTGTATTAGGCCCACAACGTTCGGTCCTAGGGTTTCCAAACTCAATCCGAGTTTTAACATTAGGTAGGTCGATCCTTAGGGTAGAAACCCTCGATCATTGTTTGCATGGGCGTCCAATTGACCCAAACATTCCGTGAATGTGGGTAGGACCTTTGGGTTTGAGGGTTTTGACTTGGCGTCCAAGTACGATACTAGGCTATATTTCTAATGTGCCAAGCCCTGGCTAGTACTTGAGGTGTTTATCGTATCGACTAGTTATGCCTATACGAATCCCTTGTGGGTTAGGTGATTTAGCTAAATTGGACTACTTGTCTTGTGACAGGGAACGATCCTTTCCTAGAGGTGCTAAGCTTGTTCTAAAGGTGTAAATAATTGCAACATGTGATTCATTACTTTTAGGCAGCTAAAAGGTTTGCAATAACCCTATCTTTTCTTGCTAAAGTCATTACACATTATAATTTGGAGAATAACTTACATAGGATATACTAGGATTTACATCAAGGAATTATGCCTACAACCTTTTGTCTAAGATTTTGAATTTCATGTTTTGATAAGCCATGCAACCTTTCCTAAATGCAACTACGATGAATGAAATTTACGCATGATGAATAGGTAACATGCAACCCTTTTCTAGATACATCATTGTTAATGAAGTTCATGCGAGACGAATATGTACCATGCAACCTTAATCCATTCCACAAGCATCCTCGCATGCAACATGCAATGTCCATGGTTTCATTTTCATGCCGTGCAATGGACGTTAACAATTCTTTCCATGTGAGACATAACAAGGAAGTTATTGACTAAATGCAAGATACACTTGTTCTTTCACGGCCAATCAAGGATGCACTTAACAAATTCCTTTTTTAACCCTAAGCAATATGCGTTTAGTCTTATCACTTTGGACATGCACGACAAGGGAAATTTGCAACTAAGCTCATAAGACGAGTAAGTGATTTACATTCATAACTTTGGAAATGCAAGCAGCCCAATTCCACGTCATGCACTAACTCTAGTAATTCGTTCGAGTAGACAATTTCCTAAATGCATCTTAACTAGGCTACATGAATTAGAAACATGCCTAAATGCTTTCTTTCCGTGAAAGTTATCATGCTTAATGCATTTCTTTTACGTGGAATTAAAAATCGGAGAACCTGAGCTTGAGGGCTCGTGGGGATGTCCACGAGTATGCTTGGGTTTGAGTCCTCCGCGCATGTGCCTTCTTGCGATTTTGGCTTTGGAGCCATCGTTGATGACTTGAACTCCGCGATCCTTTACGCGATCTCCGAATTTCCTCCGAGCTTTTGCAAAATAGCCTCCAAGTATGTCCGCTTCTCCCTTACGTAGGAATACCCTTCACAAGGCGTGGGTTTTAAGACCCGAGTAAAGATCGCGTGCACAAGGCCTAAGAGGATTTCCTTTAGAAGCTTCTAAGAAACTTCTAAAGAGCTTCTGTCTCCCAGAATCACGTGGGAGAAAGGGTCAATGATTGGGAGGGAAAGTTTGACGATGAGAGGGGAGATTGATGGCGATAATGACGATCAGCGGTGCAACAGTAGCGGCAGTCCGTCGGACTTCACGGTGGCGGCCAGCTTGGCGCAGGGGCGGCAAAAGCCACAGTACCACGATCTTCCCTCCTTCCTCCATGCATCAACCGCATGGCAACCTTATCCTTGTCTCCTCCTTTGTTCCTCCTCTCCCCAGCTCGTGCCACAAGGGGGTCATGTGTGGAGACGAGATGACGACCGGGCAGCAGTAGATTCGTCCTCTCCCTCTGATCGTGCAGCAACGCAGCCTCTTTCCTTGTCTCACTGATCGTACCCAGCGCAGCAACCTCTTCCCTGCTCCCCTTGTCCACAAGGAGGTTCATATAGCCTTGGGGGGGGGGGGGGGGGGGGGGGAGAGGTAGCCACCACGTGGCCTATGCATGTCTCTCCCTCCTCATGCTCCCCACACACCACACTACATAACTCACTCTTTTACATACTCCCTCTCCTCCAGCCATGCATTGGCTGGGGGAAGGGATAATTAGTAAAAAATTTGCTTAATCTTACCCATTTTCAATTTCCCCTTTTTCCCTAGAAGGGATTTCTCACGCAGCTTTGCAGTTTTAAACCCTAACCTCACTTGCACAATGCAGATGGAGATTATTATCGCGCGTGCGGGGTAAACACTTAGCCACATCATTAATGGATGCGGGAGATGACTTGCATAGCTTTTGCGTGGTCGTGTGGTGATCAAAAGTCTTTAATATTTTGAGCAGAAATATTACACTCTAGGGCTCTAGTAGGGCCTCCTATGCTCACCAAACCACCCTCACAACCTCTCGGTCATGAGCGTATAGACATTCACTGATTTATTAAAAGAACACGTTTGTAGATATAATATCTAGATTGTATTCCAATATGATACCCTTCCTAACTCTAAGCAGTGGGAGTATCCAAACATATAGGTGGCTAGCACCTCGTAACACAAACAAAGGGGGCACCCCCCATCTTATCGATATGACACCACTATGGCCCTCCTACACCCCATTTCTAATTGTTGTCATGTAGGAGGATGCATTTTCTTTTTTTGGAAAAAAATTCCCCCTACCCCCTCATCATGTGAGAATTCGGGAAAGGGGGAGGCCCCAAAGGTCACCACCCCTTCCCCTTAAAGTCTACTTTACACTTCTTTTTTAACCTTCTTGCTCAAGCACTCACAACTCTAGTTTTCGGAGTCCAAACTACAATTTGAACATTTTTACATGATTGATTCAGAGTTCCACACTAAGTTGGAACTTGTTCCACTCCATTTCAACATCTAGAGAAATTACTAAAAATTCATGACTACTATGAGGTCTATTTTCAAAAGTGCTTTTAAATCTGACCTTCCATGATACGTTAGAATTGTTAGGTCCGCATCTGTCACTTCCAACAAGCTTCTATTTTTCCCTCAAATTAACAAAATTTGGCACATTTTTAGCTCTTTTTTGGTCTTAAATCACGCTCTCAACCCACCAAAAAACTTGTAGTTGAAGTAGCAAACAGAAAAGGAGTATACTCAAACCAATCTATGAAAAACATTAAACTTCACTTAGGAAACCAACACATTAAGGCAAAATTTAGGGTTCTATCCCTAGGAATATATGATTACCTTGTGGGAATGGATTGGCTAGGTCTTTATTGGGTGAGTATTTATTATGGGGTAGGAACAATTACTTTCAACGATATCAAAGGAGCCTTAATTCAAGCTCAAGGGAAGGCGAGGAAACCTAGATTACAACTAGCAAAAGCAAGTTGAGTAATTAAGGGTCTAAGAAAATGACTATCCATTTATTTGATTAAATTAAGGTAGACCCACTTGTGGATCCTGAAGCAAAGGACTATCCATTTATTTGATTAAATTAAATAAGGCAAACCCAACTATGGACCCTAAAGAGCCACCATGGCTTAGTGAATATACTAACATGTTTCTTGAAGATCTAATAGAAGGACCTTCTAGTTGAGAAGTAGATCATAAGCCTAAATTAACCTTAGGGGCTAAACTAGTGGTGGGAAAAGGGACCCTTAAAAATGTCTATTCTAGAGGCCATCAAATTAAAAAAAACTACTTAAGCAACGATTGGAGCAAGGGTTTATCTGTCCCAACAATTCACCTTGGGATACCCCTATGCTTTTTCAAAAGAAAAAGGATGGGAGTTTAAGGCTTTGCATCGATTATTATGGGTTTAACCAAATAACCATAAAAAATAAGTACCCCATTCCACATGTTGATAAGTTGCTTGATAGACTTCAAGGGGAAATTTTATTTTTAATCAGGCTATTATCAAATTCAAAATAAGAAAGAGAATATCCCAAAGACTATTTTTAACATGAGTTTGGATTAAGAAAGAGGATATCCCAAAGGCTACTTTTAACACAAGCTATGACAATTTTTAATTTACTATAATATCCTTTAGATTGACTAATGCACTGGTTACTTAATTTAGGACATTTTCAAACTATACCTTGACAAATTTTTACTTATATTCTTTGATGATATCCTAGTCTATTCCAAAGAAGAAGAAGACAATCCAAACACCTCTGAATTTCCTCGAAGCCTTGAAAGCAAATAAGATTTATGCAAAAGTAGAGCAATTTTTTTTTTTTCAAAAATAGGATCGAGTATCTAGGTTTCATTGTTTCAACTGAGGGAATCTTAGCCAATCCAACTAAGTAAGAGATATCTAGGATTGGCCATCTCCTCAAACTATCCAAGAAATCTAAGGATTCCTAGAACTTATAGGATGGTACCATATTTTCGTCAAGGATCATGCCCTTTATTGCCACTCCCTTAACCAAACTTGTCAAGAAACATACCAAGATAATATGGACTCTTATAGAACAAGAAAGCTTTGAAAAACTAAAGGCATGATTCATAATTGCACCAATACTAAAGCTCCTTGACTTCTCTCAAGAACTCAAAGCTATCACTAATGCTAATATTATTGTAGTGGATTGTGTGCTTTCCCAAGAGGGTCAAGAAATAGCCTAATTCTTCTCAAGAACTCAAGCCTTACAAGAACAATTATGCAATGCATGTTTTAGAGGCTTTGGAAGTTATCCACACTCTAAACCTTTGGTGCCATTATCTACTTTTTTGTTTCAAATTCATCCTCATCATCACCGATCAAAAGCCTAAAATGAATCTTCACTCAACTAGATCTCAACATGAGGCAAAGAAGGTGGATCGAAGCCTTGTAAGAATTTGGCTTCAAGATTTGATATCACCTTGGTAAAGAGAATGTGGTGGTTAATGTCTTAGGCAAAAAGCCTTCATGAATGCTCTAATATTTGAGGAACCTACAAGGCAAGAGAGTCTTGCAAGCTTCATCTCAATGCCTAGTAATCCCATTTTGGATGTAGTGGCTATCAAAGTGCCCAAAGATCCAATTTACTTAGAAAAAAAAAAGGTTATCTATCTAGAAACGAAGACCTTGAAAGAGAAGGCCAAGTTCATGAACTATGTCTTACAAAATGAGATGTTATATTATCAATAATGGCTTTATATACCCAAAACCTGGAGTTGAAGAAGAAAATTTTGTGAGAAGCTCATGATAACCCTATAGCTAAACATCAAGGATATGTTAAAACTTAGAATGACATAGTCAATAAAAGCTACTATTAACTAGGAATGAAAGTAGATATCCTTAGATACATAAATCAAGTGTTTTGAGTTGTCAAATGATTAAGGCTAAAAGAATCAAGCTCCTCGATGAATTACACCCCCCCTTGATATCTCTTTGATATCCATAAAATGAAATGGAAATATATTAGCGTGGATTTCATGATAGGCCTACCCACTATTTAAGGAGGATATGATTCCATCCTAGTAATAATGGATATGATTACCAATATATCTCGTGCTACCATTAAAATCTACCCATAAAGCTTTTGGGATCAATAAAACCTTCATCAAGGAGATGTTTCAACTATATGGGCTCCAAAAAAAGAATCATGATTGATTGTGACACTCTCTTTACCTTCAAATTCTAGACTCTAGTCTCTTCTAAGCCAATTGGCTATATTTTAGTACAACATATCACCCACAAACTGATGGACAAATTGAAAGAGTAAATTAAATCTTGGAGGATATTCCAAGCACTTATTGTAGCCAAGAGCCAAAGAGTGCTTATCTCCCCTAAAGTTCTTTGATTCCACCATAAAGGTGGAAGCTTCTAAAATAATGTTAGATGACATGTAAGAGTAGGTCAAGGCAATCCAGCAAGATATAAAAGTAGCACATGATCTACAAAAAGGCCTACATAGACCCAAAGAGGAATGATTGAATCTTTAAAGAAGGTGATAGGGTCTTCCTAAGGGTGTGACCAAGAAAAGCTCTCTATCTTTTAGGAAGATAAAAAATCTTAGTCCCAAATACTGTGGACCATAAAACTTTATAAAATGCCTTAGAATACATGCATATAAGCTAGCCTTGCCTCCTCATCTAAAGTTCCACAATGTATTCTCCATAAGCTTACTAAAATCTTATGTTTCCAATCCAGAGCATATCCTTAATTATGAGAAAATTATAATATCCACCCAAGGGATTCTTTAAGTGTAACTTGAGAGAATCCTAAAAATTTAGAAAAAACCATGTGAGAAATTGTACCTTACTCCAATGAAAGGCCTTTCTAGAAGAATATGCAACTTGAATTGAGGAATTCATTCTCCAAAAAGGACACCATGAGTTTCTCCCGAGATGACAACATCTTGATTTCTCTAAGGGGAAGAGAATATAACACACCCAATTTTCTCAATCAAATATATATAGCTTGGCCCTACTCATACATCTATTGTCTTATAATAGCTCAAACAAAGCTAATTGGTACTCTATCACATTAAAATAAATTTTTATAATTTAAATATATTTTTTCAAAATTAAAATAATTTATTTTAGATTTTTTAGATTTATTTTGAAATTTTTAAGGATCTATTATCAATTTTATAAGTTGTTTATTAACCATCAAATTTTTCATAGTATGGATATTTTTTATGAATTATTTCTAAAATAATTAATAAATAATTGAATTTTTAAAAACAATTCAAATATCTTGATAATTTCATAAAAATTTTCCACCCATAATCTTTATCAATGTCATTCAAATATTATCCTAAATTTTGAAAAAAAATTAGTATACATACATACACACATACATGTGTGTGTGTGTGTGTGTGTGTGTGTGTGTGTGTGTGTGTGTTTTATTTTTATAAATTGATTTTTTAAAATATAATTGGCTATTTAAACCTCAGTAAATGGGGGCCGGCCTTTGGGGGGGCCCAGGAAGGGCTATCATCAATAACTCCATGTGCCCTCCAAATAATCCCTCGATGGGGTCAACAAGGGGGCCTTCCCTCTCCAACACACAAGCCACCAAGTGTAATAAAGCATAAGTCACCTTAGTCCATACTAGGCAAGGGGATTAAGTATAAAGGGGGAGATGTAACTTGTGAGGGATCTTTTTTGCCATTTTTAAGCAATATATGCTTTGAGGTTCCTTCCTCCCACCATCTAAGAGGGTGCATGCTCTTAGCCACCAAGATATGGGGTGCATACCATGTCCCACCTTGACATGAGGTGAGTATTCATGTTGTAGCTTAGATCTATGATTCTTAGTTTTCCATGGCAAATACTATTTCATACTTAGCTACCTTAGCTATGGCTTCATCAAACATGGTGTATTTCTTGTATTTCTTTGCAAGTATGGTGTATTTCATAAATTTCCAATTACATGTCTTGCTGTGAGAACTAGTATATTACATAAAGTTCTACGGAACCGTATTCTTGTGGAATACCTAGTCAAATGGAAGGGTTTGCCTATTGAAGAGTCTTCATGGCAACAAGCATCATATTTGGAACAATTTCCATAGCTTAAGCAAGAGGATACTTCATAAGCAAGGCAATAAATAGCTTGATGTATTAAATTTGTGTGTGAAAGTAAATTATTTCATTGGCATCAAAATTTGATTTTGAAGGCATAGCTGGATACTACATGTTGTCCTCTACATTTCTATATCTTGCATGTGAAAATCGGCCACTTTTAGCTCACCAATTTTGTACTACAGCTTGTTTTGGACAGTTTACAGCAATTTGTTCCATTTATATGATCCTTCTTCATCAACTTCTTTGATCTTCATCAACATGGAGCTTCATTACAGCATGATTCCAAATGATTCAACTCATCTTTGTAATCATCTTTATAATTTGTTCCCAATTCAACTTTGAGGACAAACCTCTTTTAGGCCAAGATGGTTTGTAATAAAGCATAAGTCACCTTAGTTTAGACTAGGCTAGGGAATTAAGTATAAAAGGGGGAGATATAACTTGTGAGGGATGTTTTTGCCATTTTTAAGCAATACATGCTTTGAGGTTCCTTCCCCCCACCATTTAAGAGGGTGCATGCTCTTAGCCACCAAGATATGGGGTGCATACCATGTCCCACCTTGACATGAGGTGAGTATTCATATTGCAGCTTACATCTATGATTCTTAGCCTTCCATGACAAATACTATTTCATGATATGTGAGAGCAAGTTATACTCTTGTATTATTCAATGAAAGAAATTTTACAACATAGGCACATCCCACAACTACACCCTCGTGATGCTACACATGTGAGGGTTCACCACACTGGGTATAGGGAATCACATGTAGATTGGAAACCAAGCAGCACTTAAAGTTACTATTACTCCCTATATAAGTGTTTTTGGTAGCAATGCCACAATATAGCTACAAAGTCCTTACACTTATCCCCACACAATGGATTTTTGTCCTCAACAATCTAAGGGTATTGCTTATTGACTCATTCCAGGGTCATAAACATAGCTCCTTCTATCAAGCTGGTCAATGTCTACTGGTTGAAGACTTGACACAATAGCATGGTCTTAACACAACCTATTCTATCAAGCTAGTCAATGTTTGTTGTACTATGAATTGGGGGTCTTAATACAGATTTTCCTATCAAGATAGCCACTAGTGTCTATCCATCTAAACTCAGTCCTTATTGTTGTTGATTATGCCAGTCCATCCTCAACTCAATTACATGTGAGGAGTGGAGGCTTGGAAGTCCTATGGTAAGCTAAGAGATGACTCAAGGTACATTGGAAGTATTGTTGGGATTCTCCTTGAGCCAAGTGGCGAATGTCTCATTACCACGTTTGCGGGCCTCTGCTTTTGAGATCCAAGTGGCTCGTTTGAGAGGGTTTCCTTTCCACTTGGTGAGGTACTCAGGGTAACCTTTGTGTTCCAAGGATTGCTTCTACTTTGAAGGGGCCATTGTAATGAAGCAATGGAACATGCCACCCCATTGGGTGTTGGGGTAGAACTTGCACAGAACACAAGCGTGGAAGCCATTGTGGACATAGATGCCTTCTAGTAGGTCGAGGTGATCTCATTTACGACATGGGTAATGCGGTAAGGTCCATAATATCGATTGTTGAACTTGGGGATCATATTCTTTGGAAGGGACATATGCTTAGAGCTTATGAGGACCATGCCACCTTTGGTGAAGATGATTGCCTTGTGTTTCTTGTTGGCTTGTTCGATCATGGTAATTTTTCTCCTTTCCAAACTCTGCTTGGTTGCAACATTTCTCTCTCTCCACTTCTTCAAGAAGTCTTTGCATCGCTTTGGTTAGATGGGATAGTGGGGTTGTTACCATACTATAATCCTTGATGAATCTTCTATAAAACCTAGTGAACACTAGGAATTCCCTAGCTTCTCTAAAAATATTTAGTACTACTCAATTCTTCATTATGGTGACTTTCTTGGGATCTACCTTAATGCCTTGCTTGCCTACAATAAATCCTAATAGTTCTAACTCCTTCACTGCAAACTCACATTTTTCAGGTTTGGCATACAACTTGTGTTGTGTTAGCTTCTCAAAGATTAATCTTAGATGTTGCTTGTGTTCCTCTAAGGTATTGCTATACACTAGGAGATCATCTATGTATATAATGATGAATGCATTGGAGTATTCCATTCATTAATCTATAAAAGGTACTCGACCCATTGCTTAGTCAAAACCATAGGAGGTGCCACTCAAAGCTTCCATAGTGGGTGCAAAATGTTGTTTTGAGGATATCTTCTTCAACTATGTGGATTAGTGTGGCTGACCTAAGGTCTATGCGACTGAATTGTTTGGCTCCATGGAATCAATCTAATAGGTCTTCGACTAAGGGCATGGGGTATTTGTTCTTGATTGTGATCTTGTTAAGATCCCTATAGTATACATACAATCACAGCCCCCTATCTTTCTTCTTGACAAATAGCACTAGGGCATCAAATGGTGACTTTCTTGGTCGAATAAATCCTTGCTCTTCTAGTTCATACAGTTGCTTCTTCAACTCCATAAGTTTGGTGTGGTTCATGCAGTATGGGGCTCCAGGTAGTGTGATTAGCCCTGGGAGTAGCTCAATCTTGTGGTCTATCTCTCTTTTGGGGGCTAGGCCTTTGGATAATTTTGTTGGCATCACATCTACATACTCCTTAAGTATGGCTTTCACTTCTTTGTTGCCAATTTGTGATTTAGGATCTTTGGTGAGCTCTTGCTCTACAAGTCAGCAGATCATGCATAAATATATCATATCTCTTTGCTTCATAGATTTCTCCACTTGTTTGGCACTGAGGTCATGATGCAAGGCCTACTATTTGTGATTAGTTGAGGCTTTACCTAAACTAGAACTCTTGGTTTACTAGGTCTTAGCTTTGCAATTTGGTAAGAGACTCTAGGCTTGCTTTGAGGCTTTACCTAAACTAGAACTCTTGGTTTACTAGGTCTTAGCTTTGCAATTTGGTAAGAGACTCTGGGCTTGCTCTCCCTCATTTGCAAGATTTTGTAGTTTATTGTTGCATAAGATAAGGCATTTTGACTCTCAAAATTTTTAGTTTATAGAATGATTGTGCTATTGATTACAAATAACACTCCTTTATTTTTGCTATTAGCTTTAGGGCGTTGATTATTTCTCTTAGCAAAGAAATCTCTAAAAGTATATTTATTGTTGATCCACTATTATTAGTGGAATTGTACTCGAGATCTAGCTTAAACATAGCAATGTTTTTCAAAGCTTTTGATTCCATCACAAACTACCATATTTTTTTTCCTTACATCAGATATACTCACTAGAGAAATTATCATCATGGACTCTTTAAGTGGTATCCATGGCCAAGAAAAAATGTGTGTTGAATGGAATACTTCTTGCTTTTTGGTTATTTTTTTATTTTATTAGATTATCTATTTTAGTTGCATGTTTCCATTTGCAGTGCTGGCATGCTCGTGACTACCTTCTCAGACACTCATCTGAGGATATTGTTGATCCTGAAAAACCATATAACTTTCTCCAACAAGAAGTATCATTGCAAAGTGATACACATACTTGTGGATGGAGAGTGATTTCAAATGTTGGCATGACAATATATTCAAAGATACTCAAGATAGATGGGGTGAATGTAAGTCCCTTTCATATTGTTTGTTTTTTTAGGGACCCTTTTTGAGTTTACCAACTTGTTACATTTTTTCTATAGTGCTGAGATTACCCTGACTCGTATACGTGGTGAACAAGAGAGCGATATATTGAGTTTATTTTGGATAGGGCAATCACACTAGTAGATCTTTACTCCCTTCCAAAAAATCTTCAACTAAGAGTATCCTATGAAGTTTCATCCATCTCCTCTTTAGCCTCCTGAAGAGAAGAGAGTACCTATCAAAGTCAAATTCTTTGAGCAACCAAAGAATGGCATCACCCTTATGATCATACTCTACATATTTCCAAAGCCTTCCTATAATGTTGTCCATTTTCTCGTCTGCAAAATTTCTACTTAGCTAAGATACATTTGTACTTTGCAAATGTACTATTTTGAAGCATGCTACCAAGATATACAAGGGTATAAACCATGATAGACATATTCTTCTTGAGATCCTTCCAACTGTTATGGACTTTTGAATATCTTGACATATTTTAAATTCTAAATTGTGTATCGTTGCCTTATCAAGAATCTTCCAATTTAGAGATGAAAGACTTGGCAATGACAAATCCTTGATATGTCCATATGTACCTACTCTAGAGGGAACTACATAATGTGCATGATATATAAAAACCCTTCCCTCAATAAAAGAACCCACAATCCAATCAGCATAGATAATGTCAATGAACACCTCATGAATCGCATGGAAGATTCCACTAATGAAAATATATTAGGTACTAAAAAGTTCTTGACTTTCAAAAAAGTCATTATTAACTTCACAACATCTTTATCATGTCCTTTGTTAGATTTTATAAGTAAATAAGGACTTCGAGACTACCAAAACATGTTAGATTTTGGAGATTTTGGCTAAAAAGAAGGAGAGAATCATAAAGTGACTCTATTATCTCAAAAAAAGAGGAGACAATAATACAATATTCTTGCACATGTGGCAAACTCTCTTTGTCCCTTTTATTAATCTTGTGATGATTAATAAAAGTATATTTTTTGAAGCATTTTTGCCCTTAATGTGGGCTATTCTCCTCCCTTCTAAGTCTACTAATCTTTCAATCATTGTCATGGCCTCTACCAAACTAGTCTATTCTTATCTTTCCATGTCTCTCCTGGCCCACTCTTGCATGCCGAATAGGAATCCATGTAACTAAAAAAGAGGAGACAATAATACAATATTCTTGCACATGTGGCAAACTCTCTTTGTCCCTTTTATTAATCTTGTGATGATTAACAAAAGTATATTTTTTGAAGCATTTTTGCCCTTAATGTGGGCTATTCTCCTCCCTTCTAAGTCTACTAATCTTTCAATCATTGTCATGGCCTCTACCAAACTAGTCTGTTCTTATCTTTCCATGTCTCTCCTGGCCCACTCTTGCATGCCGAATAGGAATCAATGTAACTTTGTGTTTGTCCATGTTGGGTAGTTGTAGCATCAACTGTCTATACTTGCTAACATACTCCTTCATCTTCCCTTGTGCTTGCATGAGATTTCTCCACTCATCCCTAACTTTTAATTTTTCCATCTTTGGGATGAAGTAGTATTTGAGTTCCTCTTAAAGTTTCTCCCATGAGAAGATAGCGTAGCCTTGCTCTTATTCTCATCATCCTTGTTGTCTTTCTTTGTATCTTGAGCTATCCTAGAGAGTTCCTCCCTAGCTAACCTATCTACCAATCTATCCACCTCCTCTTGCAGTTTATGTCTCTTCTCTTCCTCCTTTTGCTGTATCACCCACTCCCTGTAATCGTGCTCCACTTCAAACATTCTTCTCTTTTCCTCCTTTTCTTCCTTTGTTTGCGTATTCCTCCAAATTGAGTCTAACAATCCTCACATGCCCTCTAACTGCCTCTCTAGTCCTGCTACTTTTTCTTCTTGAGCTTCTCTTCATTCTTGACCTCAGCTTCTCTTCCTCTCTTTAACTACTGGGATGGGTGAATTCTCTCCATTTTCCTCCTTATTTTCTTGGGGAGTTGTTCTTTGACTTCATTGTTGTCAATGAGAAAAGCCACATTTCACCTCCAAATGGTGGTTTTGTGAGGAAGCTACATCACATCTTTAGATGGTGTCTTGTGTCATTGAGATCATCGTGTCGCGGGTCATCACACTAGGAGGGGACCTTGTGACGGGGGTCTCGACTTGACGTGGGGCATCATGACATGGGATGTCATGATGTGGGTCATCATGATACTTTGAGCGAGATTTTCTCTGATACCAAGTGTAATGCACCTGCACTCAATCACTCACTCGATATGGCACAAAAAGGTAACACGATATGTGAGAGCAAGGTATACTCTTGTATTATTCAATGAAAGAAATGGTACAACATAGGCACATCGCATGACTACACCCTCATGACACTACACATATGAGGGTTCACCAGTAGGTATGGAGAAACACATGTAGAGTGAAAACCAAGCAAGGCTCAGAGTCACTACTACTCCCTATATGGGTTTTTCTAGGAGTAATGCCATGGTATAGCTATAAAGCCCTTACACCCCCCTCAAGAAACTATTTAAAGGAAAGTCCCCCTTCTGTTTCTCAATACACTGAGGGGGACTCTAGTCTTGAGAGAAGGAGACAAAGTGAGTAATGAGAATGAGTGGTGAGAAAAATTTTATAGAAAGGGAATTAGTGGTAATTCATGCATCAACACCCTATCCAAATCCTTGCAATTCAATTTCTCCATTATGTCACTTGCACAACATGCCAAGCATGATGATGATAAGGAAACCTTCAATGTTTATGACATTATTGAAAGCACACACATCTTAAAAGTAATTCCAAGAAGTATGCAAAGAATTTTCCATTTCATTCCAAACTGAATGTTTAATTTTCCTATGTGTCATTGATTGCAAGTATGATATTGGACATAGAGAAAGTTGCCATAATTGAATGCATATCTTTTCAAAATAGGAGATGTGTGATGCTTAATAGCAACATTACAAGAAAGGAACATGACACCTACATAAGTGAGTAGATGTACATATGTAGGCACAAGGAATGAGCAAAGTAGATGAAGCATAGATGGAAGTGCAGGCACAAGGAATGGGTGAAGCATATGAAGAGTAGGTGGAGGTGCTACCCACATCGACATGTTTGTGGATGTTTTCTTTTTTTGAATTTTATTTGGTGGGTTCCTTAAAACTACATGTGAAGATATTTTCAATTTAGAAATAGAAACCCTAGAAAATGTTTTGGGGTCCAAATCCCCCATGGAAACAACTCTAAAGAGTTCTCGATCTTGGAGCTCTATCACAAAACAAAGTCAAAAGAAACTGCACTCTCCACATTTAAGCTCAACCTCAACCCTAAATGGAGACTTGAGCTATTTTAATCCTTTTCTCATGTGGACCCAACCTCTAGACCCCACTTGCCCACACTTTCTCACCACATTAGGCACATCCCCACATACCCCCTCTCATCTACACTACTAGGCATCAAGCACCCTACTCACCCACTCACTCGTAACAACACTCAGCATCACAAAATGGTTTAAGGTCCAAATCCCCCATGGGAAAAACTCTAAAGAGTTCTCAATTGTGGAGCTCTATCACAAAACAACTATTCACAAAGTCAAAAGAAACTGCACTCTCCACATTTAAGCTCAGCCTTAATCCTAAATGGAGACTTGAGCTATTTTAAGCCTCTACTCGTGTGCACCCAACCTCTAGACCCCATTTGAGCAGTTGTGTGATGACAGGGGTATTAAGCGTCAGTTGACCGCCCCTTACACCCCACCCTAGAATGGTTTGGCTGAGCGCATGAACATGACTATTCAGGAGTGTGTGTGCTCTATGCTTAGCCATGCAGGCCTACCACAAAGCTTTTGGGCTGAGGCAGTTAGTACGGCAGTGCGTGTCATAAACCGATTGCCTTCTAGTGGTTTGGATTTCTAGGTTGCAGAGGAAGTTTGGGCTAGTAAGCCACCCTCTTATGCGCATCTCCGTGTCTTTGGATGTGAGGCATTTTGCCATGTGCCCAAGGACAAGAGGAGTAAGTTGGATCCAAAGAGCATTAAATGCATCTTTCTTGGCTATGGTGATTCAGGAGAGATGGGCTATCGCCTTCCTCTCATCCCTTTCATAAAAATATCAAATTACTTACTTTTCATTGTATGGAATTAGAAGAAGCTCCAAAGATTCAAAGTCAATTGAATTGAACCAATGGTCAAAAGCACTTGCATCAAGCTCACTCCTCATATAGTATGAGATGGATGGATCAAGAACCTCAATCTTTTGTTGTATATTGAAGATGAGCTCATGCATTATACACCTAGCAAAGGAATGGAGATAGTAAGCATCAACATGAAAGTCTATTACTAGAAAAATATGGTGAGTTTAAACAAATTTTGGTAAACTATACCTCATCCCAACAAGAAGAATCGAGTCATTTACTTCTCTCACATTATTTTGAAGAATTTGAATACAATCAGAGTCCAAAAATATCATATCAAATCTCTTGTTAATATCAGCAAGTAAAAAGCAAGAAACATTGAAGCCCTTAGGGTCAGCCCTTTCAAGAAGGGTAGATAACTCCTCTGTAACAGAGGGGGAATTAATATTGGGGAAATACTAGCTACACTGTGGCTGGTATATAAGGTGTTAGGGACTTGATTTTTGGTATCAGCTTATAATACAAGTCTCCTTTCATCTTCATCTCCTTCTCCAAGCTCTCATGGCTTCTTCCTCTCTCTTTTTGTCTTTCTCTCTCCTTTTCTAGTATTTCTCTCTCCTCATCACTCTCTTTCTCTCTCTTCCTACTGTGTTTCTCTCTCTTTTGCACCCTCTCTCTCTCCTCTTCTTCTCTTTCTCCTGTCCTCTCCATGACAAGTAGTATCAGAGCTCTAGTTCTGATCCGTTTAGTTACCTTACATGCTCAATTACCATCCTTTTTAGTTTTAAAATCCAAGAAGCTTCAGGTTCATAGGGACATGCACTAAAATGGAGGAGCACTGAAAGGTCAGAGGTCAAGGACTAGGAGGACAACAATCAGGAGCATTAATGGAGTCCTTAGACCAAGTTTGGAGGCTGGAAGACTGGATTTGGTAGCTCATGGGTCATTCTGGGCCAAATTTGAAGGTAAATCTCTAAAAACAGTGGTCACAGGAGTTAGAAAGAGTTTAATCTTGGTTACTTTTCACATGGAGTCTTCTCTCTCCTCATTCTCAAGCTCTTGCCAAGCTCCCATAGAGGAGAAACACCATGGATCCTCTCCAACTCAACCCCAATGATCTTCACCACTCTCTCAGAGCCTCACAGGGATCCTAGCCATCATTTCAAGCTGTCGAGGGACTAGTTTGACCCTCCCTTTCTCCCCAGGCAGAATGATCCATTCTATGCTAAAAATTCTCACTACTGTTTACTGATTGCCTCGCCCTAACCTCTTGACTTGTGATGATTGTTTGAGCACAAATTAATCTCTAAAATCCATTGTAAATGAGGTGATTTAGTAGTGAGTCACTATTCGGTAACCCCTCTCCTTATTCCCAACTCAATTCCATGCACCTTCATGAAAAGAATTACTTCCAAGCCACCATGCATAGCATGTTGATTACTTAATTAATAAATGTCTACCATGTATACTCCGGGTGAGGAAAAAGCCCAATGCCAGGCGAGGTGGCAAGACAAAAGAGGGGCGACCCCCCCTTGCCATCAAAGACCCTAAAGGGGTGCACAACCCGGCCTGGGGGGAACTTTGCCTACCTCCCAGTGATCCGGAGCCCAAAGCTGCTTGCAGGTGTAGGTATCCACTTGAAGAACTGAGATATTGACTTGGCACTGATGTATGGATGTATTATTGGCTGCAAATGTATGGAAATTTCTACTGAGGATGTATTTGCAGACATGAGAATACATATGCAGTCAATGGCAGTGAATATAATGCTGCTTGGGATGTATGGGAGATGCCTATGCATGGGGAACTGTGCTAAGAGATGCTTATGACATGTTCAATTCTGGAATAAGGCTACAAACAATGAATTTGGATGATTGGGCACTGTATTATGCCACGTGGGATGACCCTTTAGTCATGCATTGACAAGTTGATCCATTGCAACCCCTTTCTTGACCCTCACAAGGTGCTGTAAGCAATTTGCTTGCATTTACAGAGGTATACCTACTCCCAGGAACTGAGGTGCAGGTCTTGCATAGTGCCCACAGGTCCTACTAAGGGCTTTGATTATTTTTTGAGCTCTTTTTGGACTCCACAAGATACTTATAGGTCAAAACAGGTCTCCTACAGGTGTACACAGGGTGCTGGACTACACAGTACAACAGTACTTTTCTTATTACAAAATTTTTTGTATAAAATTTGGGAGTGCATGCTTATGCTCAATTCAAAGAGGGCATCCTTGGCTCCAATTTGAACAAAAAATTAGGTCAATCAAAGCTTCCTAGCTCAAGTTACGCGCAAAACAGTGGACACCCTTGCTGCCTAGCTCACTAAGTGGATGGAATTCCAAATGAAAGGGAAGGAACATGAGGATAGATCGGGTATGCATGCTGACAGGCCCACCAGTGAATGCAGCAAATATGAACTCCCAAGGAATTTTGGGGAGAGTGGGCATCCCTAGCAGCACTTTTGAACAGGGAGAGCCTTCACATAGACAAGAGGAGCCCATGAACAATGCAATGAGGGGCAATTTTCAAACATCACAAGGGCCCATGCCATCTATGCGAGTTTAGCTATATTTTGGCAGAAATTTCTCTAACAATGGTTCATTTTTGGGTAGCCACATGGATCAGCCTCAGTTTGGATATATGGGACAGCCACCTAATCATGAAAGAGAGATGATAGACAAGATTATTTTCTCAAAATTCAATGGTTAGTCGTCATCTCCAACTGAACTCAAAGAGTGGCTCTCCAAGCTTGAGGATTATTTTGACATCTTGCCTCGTAGTGATGACCAAAAGATCCATTTTGCAACAATCCACTTGGAAGGATTTGCACATACATGGTGGAGGTACATTAAAAGAGAAAATCAGCAAGTGAACTTGTGGGAAGCATTCAAGGCACTCATGGTGCAAGTATTTGTCTTGCCAGTGGAGAAAGAAAAGCTTGCCGATCGATGGTATGGCCTTGAACAACATGGTCTTGCTGTTAGAGAATACACAAATCAGTTCCTCAACCTTACCATGTATGTTGAGTCGATTACTGATGATGCCAAGTTACACAAGTATGTGTATGGGCTGGATCCCCAACTCTCGGCTGATGTTTCAGCTCAAAACCCATCGGATTTGTTCAAAGCTATTGAAAAATGGTTGAGAGGTACTCTAGCAAGTATCACCGGGATGCTTCATTTTAGTATGGACAGCAAAGAGGGGCATCTCAGCCAGTGTTTGGGCAGTAAAGAGGGCATATGCGGTCTTATTTTGGACAGCAAAGAGGTGCTGTAAGGCTGGGGCATTTTGGGGCCACTTATGGTGGTGGTAACATGCCATTTAGCACTCCAAAAATACCCACATACCCCACTTTTAATGCCTCAAGACCACAAGGTAATTTAAGGATAACAAACAGCCCAAGAATGGATAATAGGCAAGGAGACAACAGAAATAAAAATGCTTCAGCCTTTGGTAGTCCAAAGTCCATTCCCATGGATTTGTATAAATAAAGAAAGGAAAAATGGCTTTGTTTCAAGTGTGGCGAGAAGTATATAGATGATCATGCCTCAAAATATTCTTTTAGAAATGCTAAGGCACGGGTTCACAGCATGTTGGTATTTGAGGACTCAGAGGAGGACCCTGAGGATACACATGCTTTTATGATGACTACTGAAACAGATGATGCTAATGAAGAGTTTGGTCAAGAAGAGTTCTTTGACCCTGCTAACTTTTTTCCTTTTGACCTCGGTGGCCATGTATCACGAGGTATGGGTAGAAAGATCGAACCACATGATGAAATACATGCTGCCACTGCTTATACCATATCTATGGATGCTTGGATAGGATCCAGAAGCCCTAATACATTGCGTATTAAGGGCCAAATTCATGGGAAGGATGTGTTTATACTCATGGACAGTGGTAGCACTCATAGTTTCATCAACAGAGCAGTCATGGACAGGCTGAAGTGTTTTCCCACTGATTTACAACAGCCATTGAAGGTGCAAGTTGCCAATGGGGATGAAGAAATTAGCACACAAGTATGCCCTGCTGTTGATATTCAGCTTGCTAAAATTTTTGGACAGCAATTGGATTTAATTGCATTGGAAATGGGGCCTATAGATGTTGTCTAGGGTTGTGATTGGTTGAAAACGTTGGGCACTATAACCATGGAATTTTCCTTGCTATATATGGAGTTTGTCAGTGCGGGACAGCTAATTCACTTGCAGGGAATTCAAAATGATAGTGAATTTCAGCTCATTACTAGCAAACAACTCAAGAAAGAGTTCAAGAAACGGTCCCAAATCTTTGCATTGCAGTTAAATAAAGAAAATTCAGATCAGTGCACTAAAACAGTAAAGAATTCAGCATTAAAAACTCTTTTAGAAGAGTACAAGGACCTCTTCCAAGTACCTACAGCACTACCCCCTAATAGGGGGGCTGATCATCCCATAGATCTGGAGCCTTAGTCAAAGCCTGTGAACAAGCCACCTTACAGATTGTCTAGGTGTGAAAGAGAAGAAGTTGCCAAACAAGTCAAAGAATTACTGGACATGGGATTCATTGAGCCCAGTTCTTCACCATATGCTTCCCCTGTGTTATTGGTCAAAAAGAAGGATGGATCTTTCAGGATATGCATAGACTACAGGGATCTTAATAAGATCACCGTGAAGAACAGGTACCCCATTCCACGCATAGATGACTTGCTAGATGAACTCAAGGGGGTTAAGTACTTTACAAAGATAGATTTGAGGTCAGGCTATCACCAGATCCACATGAGGGCAGGGGATGAGGTCAAAACAACATTTCGGACTGATCAGAGGCTTTATCATTTCTTGGTCATGCCTTTCGGGTTAACTAATGTACCGGCCACCTTTCAGAGCCTTAATGAACAAAATACTTCAGCCCTTTCTCTTCAGATTTGTGTTGGTCTTCTTTGATGACATCCTCATCTATAGTAGATCACTGAAGGATCACCTTTGGCACATGAGGCAGTTGTTTGATGTATTAAGGTAGCATAGACTCTTCGCCAAGGAGACAAAATGTTCTTTCATGCAGACATAGGTGGAATACTTGGGGCACATTGTTAGTGAAGATGGAATTAGGGCTGATCCTAAGAAAGTGCAGTGTATAAAAAACTAGCCCACACCTGCAAATACCACTTCACTTAGAGGATTTCTTAGTCTCTCATCATTCTATCACAGATTCATTAGGCATTATGCCACTATTGCAGCTCCCTCGACGGATAGGCTTAAGAAAGAGGCCTTTTTCTGGGATGCCATAGCTAATAAGAGCTTTAATCAGCTCAAAGAATTGCTTACCTCAATGCTCATCTTGGTTTGCCCAAATTTTTTGAAAGAATTCACCATTCAGTGTGATGCCAGTGGCAGAGGCATAGGGGCTGTATTGTTATAGGAGCATGGGGTTATAGCATTTGAGAGCCGCAAACTTGCTGAAAATGAGATGACCATGAATGTATATGACCAAGAAATGCTGTTCATCCTTCACACCATTAAGAAATGGCACCACTACTTGTATGGCAGCAGATTTAGGGTCAAGAGCAACCATAGGGTCCTCAAATACTTCCTCTCTTAGTCTAATCTTACCCCCAAACAGCGCAGATAGGTAGCTACATTGCAGAACTATGACTTTGATATTACACATACATGGGGAAAAGACAATGTAGTTGCTGACTCATTATCTAGAATGTGGGCTTGTAAAGTTTCAGCCATCATGGAACTTCATAGTGGTTGGATAGAAGAGCTTTAGGAGGCCTATTTGTTAGATGTTGATTTCAACCAGATTTTCCAGAAATTACAGCAAGGGCATGTAGAAGAAAATTCTCCATATTAGCTTAAGAACAGTCTCTTATGGTTTCAAGGCAAGATTGCCATCCCATACACTTCTCCATTCAAGAAAAAGATCATGCAAGAGATGCATTCCTCACCTATAGGTGGTCACTTGGGCATATTTAAAACTTATGACAAAATTTCTAAAAGCTTTCATTCGAAGGGCCTATGGAAGGATGTAAAAGATTTTGTCTTCAGCTGCATGCCATGTCAACAAAACAAGGACAGCACCTTAAAACCAGCTAGTTTACTGCAGCCACCATTGCCTATGCCCGAAGGCAAATGGGCACACATTACTATGGACTTCATAATCGGCCTACCGGTGACCAAGAAGGGGTGGAGCAGCATCTACGTAGTTGTGGACAGACTCACCAAGGCAGCCCATTTCATTCCTACAAAGACTCAATATAATGCTTCTTAAGTAGCCAACCAATTCATGGAACATGTTTTCAAATTACATGGCTTACCACAGGTCATTGTGCATGACCGGGATTCTAAGTTCATGAGCAAATTTTGGCTGGCAGTCTTCAGCTCTATGGGCACTCAGTTAGCCCCTTCCACTACTTACCATCCACAGACTGATGGCCAGACAGAGAGGGTTAACAAGTGGCTGGAAACTTACTTGAGGAATTTCTGTTATGATGTGCAAAATGCTTGGGACTCATGGTTGCATCTGGCTGAGTTTGCCTGTAATAACTCTACACACTCTAGCATTGGAGTTTCACCCTTCGAGGCATTGTACAGCTATAAGGTGCCCCTCCCCACGGTTATCTTCAATGGTAAAATAAACCCACAAAGCAAGGAGGAATTGGACAGAATGCAAGCCTTACTTCAGCAGTGCAAAGTCAACTTGAAGAAAGCTCATGATCAAATGAAGCTTTATGCTGATGACAAAAGAAGGGATGTTGAATTCCAAGAAGGGGATTTGGTGCTTTTGAAGGTGCCCAAGTCTAAATATGCCACCCTTAAGGATGGGTGCAACAATAAGTTGGCTCACAGGTTCTATGGGCCATACCAGATTGTCAAAAGAGTGGGAGACTTGGCATATCGGTTAGCATTACCCCCATCCACGAAGATTCATAATGTCTTCCATGTGAGTCAATTGAAGCCCTTCATTGGATCATCAGTGGATTATGTTGAGGAGTTACCACCGATAGATGAAGAATGCATCATTCAATACATACCTGAGCAAATCATAGGACAAAGGGAAAAGAAGCTTCGCTCTCACTCCATCATGGAATACTTGATTAATGGCAAGGTTTACCACTTGAGGAAGCTTCTTGAACACCATATTGGGAAATATGGGAATTTTCCATAAGCTTGAGATACATGGTCAAATCTTTGGATTTGTCATAACTTGAACACTATAACTCCAAATTGAGTTCTCTATAGCTCAATAGATTCCATTTTTCAAGCACTTTCCAATGATAGGTCACACCATATGGTTTTGAGAAACTTATAGGCATGTTATCCGAGTGCCACCTTTTTAGTATTCCAAAAATGAGAATTGGGAGATTTCCAAACTCACTAATATTGCGTTCTTGGAGGCCAGCTTCAGTTTTGGAAGAGTTCCCATACCTATTAGAAGCAGATTTGGCTAAAATCTAGCTAACTATGGCCCTGTTTTCTCTCAAATTGACTCTGCAGATAGCTCTCTGTTTCAAAGTAGATTTTATTCTGTACTATGGACATCAATGAACACCATACATGGGCTGAAAGTACTCCTCAAGAGCTCCATTTTGATATATGGCACACCCCGATCGGAGTCTCCTACATAAAGTTATGATAGATTTACTACAATAGTGCCCTGTAGTAAACAGTTTGCTGTCCACTGTCTGCAGCTCACAGTCACCCAGGATACTTGGGTCAAAATTCAATTTTTATAATTCCCCAATAAGGCCCATGTCTTGTACATACCCAATGACCTATCATACGCAATAATACCCTTCACTCATTTGTATACCCCTGTAATAATGCAACAGAGTAGTACTCTGATCTGCTCCTACCCAGTTATCATAAGTGCCCAAATTGTTTTTTAGGGCAAAAAACCTCGGGTGGGGATGGAATGTAAGAGAGGGAGATTTAATAATGGGGAAATACTAGCTACACTGACTGGTATGTAAGGTGTTAGGGACTTGATTTTTGGCATCAGATTATAATACAAGTCTCCTTTCATCTTCATCTCCTTCTCCAAGCTCTCATGGCTTCTTCCTCTCTCTTTCTGTCTTTCTCTCTCCTCGTCACTCTCTTTCTCTCTCTTCATGTAGTCTTTCTCTCTCTTTTGCACCCTCTCTCTCTCCTCTTCTTCTCTTTCTCTTGTCCTCTCCATGACATCCTCTTCAAAAGATGGGAGTTTTTCTGCTTCCTTTTCTTCTTCCTTCTTTCTTTTAAACTCCCTCCATTTATCTCCATGCTCTACTGTGGCCTTTTCCTCTTTCTCATGCTGTCTTGTGTCATTTTCATGCGTAACATCTTCAACCTTCAAACCAGTATCATTTTTCTTCTTTCTATATGGAGGCACATTTAAAATATTGAAATCATATGCATATAATTGCATGGAAACTATGTCTTTTCAAACCATAGTTTTCTATAATCTCATATTTTGTCAAATGAAGAAAATAAATATTCCCATTACTAGTCATTAAATTAGGTAGGTTGAATAGGAAACATTTTTAAGAAATAGATACAAATGCTAGAGAAACTTCTCATTTGAAAAAAGTGCAAATTTGGACCAAAGTCACATCACGTTATTACATATTGAAAACATTACAAGGTATGTTTTACAAGAAAAGTAGAGAAAAACGTGGAGAAAGCTGGAAAAAGGATGCAACACATCATGTATCTCTGCATCCTTTAATTCCTTTTTAGTTAAATTGTCTTTAAAATTTACCATATATGGAAAGATGAAGTGCATTTGCAAGTATCAATATTGCATCAAGCTTATGCATGTCAAGTAGCTTATAATTATTGATATGCTATACGGCGTGCCATAGTTTTCTTTCAAGCATCAATTTGGCAACTAGCTTATGGTCACATTATGTGAAATCAATGAAACACATTTATCTTTTCAAGCATGGTTTGACATCTAGCTTTTGATCACACCATGTGATATACCTTTTTCCACTTCTATACTTTAAAGCATGAGTTTGCAAATTAGGGAAAAATTAAAATTGTTGCTTCAAAGGAGGCTTTAAGAGATATGGATCTAATTGGACTTAATAGTCCCAAAACAAAATTTAGTTTTTCATGCTTGGGTAAGTTGATTGGCCCTATAGTCTTGGACATTGTAACATTATTAAATGTCGTATTCTTATGTTCTATGTTACATCTCCTAGAACACTTGGAATAGCATGGCCATGTCAATGACATTTTAAATTAATGTTTATAAGTGACATCAACCTTTTTATTATATTTGTCATATTTATCTTTTCAAGCATGTTTATGTTGATGAGACTAAGGTTAAGTAGATATATGATTTAAAGGAATGTTCAATAAATCAAACAAATACCATGAATGATGGGAAAGTGTTTTTATGAGCATTATTTTTAAAGTTAAAATCAAGTTTTGTGCTTTTCAAACCATGAACACTCTAGGTTCACGAACACAAATGCCAACATTAGTCGGGAGGCTCTTTACTTACTCTATCTAGATCCTATCTAGATCTTTTTTTGCACATATCACAAGAGCCTATTTGGTGTACATGAGTATGAACATTTAAATAGCATGAGGAAGAGATACTTATGAGCTAAAAAGGAAACTCATGATATCAATTTCGTTGCCAATGGAAAATAATAAGTGCACGCATCCTCTACTTATACATTTCTAGCTTATTCCAAACAAATCATCATGCTTTTTGTTGATGGATATAGAAAGTACATACTTAGCATTTTAGAAGGTAAGTGAAAGAGAGGGAGTTCTTTGGATCTAATTGGACTTCGAAGTAGAGGGCACATAACTACTAATAGTTCGAAGGCTCTTTACATTGTCTATCTAGCTTCTATCTTGATCAATGGTGCAAATACCGCAAGAATCTACTTTTGTGATTATGTTGACCAATGTACAACATGAGTATGAACCTTTAGATAGCATGAGAAGAAAGTGAGACTTTTGATCTAAAAAGGAAATTTGTGATATCAAATTCATTGTCAATGGAAAAGGATACATCCATCTATACTCTACTTAATCATTTTTAGCTTGTTCCAAAGATTCATCATGATTTTTGCTGATGGAGATAGAAAGCTCACACTTGGTATTTTAGAAAGTAAGTAAAAGAGAGGAAGTTCTCTAAATTGTTGAAAAATGAAGCACAAATTGTGCAACTTCATCTTTACATGCAATTTCACTAACATAACTCCTAACATTAGTTGGAAGGCTCTTTAGACACCATATCTAGATCTTATCTAGATCAATGGTGTAGATATTGTAAGAATTTAATTGGTGTGGTTGTCTTTATAATGTTGACCAACATACAACATGAGTATGAACATTTAGATAGCATGAGGAGGAAGAGAGGCTTTCGAGCTAAAAAGAAACTTGTGATATCATATTTGTTGCTAGTGGAAAAAGGATACATGCATGTGCCCTCTACTTTGAGTCTAGCTTATTCCAAACAATTCATCATGTTTTTTTTCTGATGGAGATAGAAAGCACTCACTTAGAATTTTAAAAAGTAAGTGGAAGAGAGCACTTTCTTTGTATTATTGGTAACTTTGCAAAAAATCGTGCAAATTTCTATTTATGTGCAATTTCATAACATAATTACTAACATTAAGTGGAAGTCTCTTTAGACACTCTATCTAGATCTTATCTAGATCAATAGTGCAAATACCATAAGAATCTATTTGGTGTGGTTGTCTTTGGAATGATGTTGATCAATATCTAACATACATATGGATATCTAAATAGCATGATGAGGAAGAGAGTATTTCAAGCTAAATGCTAATGAGAAAGGATGCATGCATTTTGCCTCTTGTTAACTACAACATGCAACAAGGTGTAAGATTGGGCAAGGAGGAGCACATTGATTTTTTGTGGATACTTTTTGTGCAATGAGAACTACTACCTAGAAAGTGCAACCAGGATCTGTATGATTATTTTTGTGCATTTCCCAAAAAAAATTTGTGTGAAATTGAGAGTTGAGTTCCCTCCCATGTAAGTTGTTAATAGTTTTGATAAAGCCACAATATTAAATGATATAGAGATGATATAGTACTAGTTTAAATATGCATTAGGGATAAGGCAAGGCTTAGGCCATGCATGGTGCACACAACATAAGATGATTGGTCTTGGTCCATGGAAATGGGTAGGTTATCCAGGAGGGTGAGAAACATTAGAAAAAATATATAAAAGGGATGAGATCTAATAAAAAGGCTATTCATGTGTTTGCAAATTTTGAACTCCTTATCATCTTGATACTCTATTGCCTCATTGTGTAAGAGTGAGGGAGAGGCATAGGGGGGGAGTTTGTGAGAGTGATGGACAAGGAGTGAAGCTCTACTATTCTTCCCCCACTTCTTCTCATCCCTACAAGTTGAGTTTTGACTTTATTGTTATTGTGTGAGGTTGAGAGGGACATATAGTGAGAAGCTCTCTTCTTCCCCTTCTTCTCTATCTCTTCATCAACAACTCCTTCCAATGGTGTTTGTGGGAATGAAAGTGAGAGTGTGAGCTTGGCACAATGCATGTGGATCATGGAGCATTAGTTATCATGATATTAAGATTATAGCCAATATTATTTTAAAGAGATAAACTTGATTTGCTATTAAATTTTGCATGTAAATAGGCTCCTCACCATGGCATGTGCAAGAATGTAAGTATGACTCTGATTTTGGAGCAATGCATGTGGATCATGGAGCATCTTTTATCAAGATATTAGAGCTACAAACAAGCAAGTAACATGAGTGTGCTCACTATCCCCCAAGCTTTGAGTTGATTTATTTATTTTGGAATTATTTTGAATGATGGATATCAATCCCTTGGTTAGGAGTTGTGTGTAAGTAGGCTATGTGATAGGTAACTATAGTTAGTCATACCCTTGAAATAATAAGGATTGTGTCCAATGGTCCCAACGTTGAGCTCATACAACACCATGTTTCCATTCCATTATCAAGACCAAGGACACTACAGCCACAAAATCACTTACACATTCCATGTATGAAATAGGAGAAGGCACACATGTGCCAACTTCAAAATGCATGCAAATACATAATTTTTTAAAAATTGACATTGAGTGCTTGGGTTTCATTTTCCTATTGCATAATATGGTATTTTTACTTATAACTTGTTTTATTAGCAAGTTGTAGATTGAAGTAAAAGAAATATTTTTTTAACAAGGATAAGAAAATGAAAATTTTGGACATTTTTGCAAGTGGAGTTGAAAAAGAAAAGACTTGCAATTTTCTTCTTTACATTGCATGAAAATACACCCTCCCACACACAAGGGCTATCCTTAGTCCATCTATTTGAAAGAGTATAGCAATAACAATAATATTACTATTATATTATTCCAATGGAGTCATGGTAGAGTGGCTTGGGTATGGGTTGAGTTATAGGGGTGTGTGAATTCAAACCTTGCAAATTGCATCTCCAAAGGCATAATAAAAATATGAATTCACTTCTAATATGATTATATTACATTTAAAAAATTATTATATTTTTTGGGAATTTTGGTGCTTCCATAGGTAATCACAAGCTCGAAGGCATGGCTATGGAAGATGGTATTGTAGAGTGCTCATGATTGTGTGTAAGAGAGAATGTGTGTGCAAACAGAAAACAAAGAGCAAGATAGACAAGCTAGATGTAAATTCCCAAGGGGTTCATTATAGATGTTGTATGGTATCACACGTGAGTGTAAAGGAGGGGGGTTTTTGGAAGGGGACACTTAAGCGTATACATTAGAGGTAGACCCCTCTTAATTTCCTATATTGAACTTAAATTTAAGGAGGGGATAGAGGGAAAAAAGAAGGGGGGGATGCATTTGATCACCTCTCTCCATAGATTGGTTTCTCCATGGCATACAAGAGACCTTGACAAGTAAGGTTAAAACCCTAAACCCTCACATAGTAGGGTTATTGAATTAATCATAGTGTGGTGTTGAGATATCGAGCTCCACTCGTGATATGCCAGGGTGACCGTTGTGCATTTATGTCATCGACTTGTCAATTGCAGATGCGGTTGGTACACCGCCCATGAATAATAGCTAGATGATAGCTATCCTTATCTATTCTAGTTCGTGGCTCAGTTAGTATGCCACCTTAGTTAGTTGTCTTTGGTTTGAGACCCATATGTAGGGTTCTTCTATTTCTTTGTATGAGAGTTCTTTTGGCTTACACAACTAAGAAGAGGAAAACTGTTTTCAGCCTCCACCTTTGTGTGTATTCCCCCATTGTGCAAGAAAGAAAGCTACAAGTGAGACTCCTTCCTTCTCTCCCACAATCTTGACATGGTATCAGATCCTTGTTCGTGGTAAGGAGCTCAAGAAAGCAAGCCAACTTCGTGGTGTTTTGGTAAGAGGAGCAGTGTTGCTTTCATTTTCTATTTTGGGAGCAGATCTCTGCAGGTAGCACAACCAGAAATTACAAGAGTGCATTGTCTCAGGTTGAGACGCCCTTCGCAGTGAAGCAACAGGGCAGTATATGTTACAGGAGAGGGCTTTAGGCCTTGGTGACCCTATTTTTTTTATTTGAGGCCATTTCGGGGCATGTTTTGGAGGCGGATTTTTTTTGCATGCACTCAGGAAAAGGCCCTGTTTTATGCTGTGCGACCACTGTTCTACAGGTCGATGAAAAGTTACCACAGAAATTGCATCGTATGCTTGTGTGCAGAGACATTGGGAGTTACAGAATCATCCTTGTTTCCTATTTATGCAAAATCGTCACTAGGAAGTGACTGTGTGGTCAAATACCACTTTCGCCAGTTTTGTAGATTTGCCCTTGTGAGGGTGAAGCTGAGTTTTTTGCAATGACAGAATTTTTTGCAGTATTTTGTAATGGCGTCTGATTCTCTTTTACAGATTGTAACTGAAAAGCTTGACAAGAACAACTTCCAAGCATGCAAGTTTAGAATGACGAATTTCCTTATGGGAAAAGGATATTGGGAATTTGTTGCAGGAAATGAAGAAGAACCAGTTCTTCCTGATGTTCCCAATCAACAGCAAATGCAGGCATTCAAAGCATGGCATGAGAGAGCCAGGAAAGTTATGTACTGGCTGTCTATCAGTATTTCAGACTCTATGATTGTGCATATTCAAGATGCAAGTACGCCAAAGGAGGCATGGGATACTTTGTCAAAAATGTATAGCACAAATACGCAAGCCAGGAAAATGCAGCTCAAGTAAGATTTGCATAATGTGCAAAGAGAAAGTATGAGCATCAATGACTACCACATGAAGGTGAAGAAGATTGCAGATGCACTTGCTTCCATTGGGTCGCCAGTGGAAGATGATGATTTAGTTTCTGTGACCTTGAATGGTCTAGGAAAGGATTATGCACAGTTTCGGACATCCATTTCAGTTCGTGAAAGACTTCCTGATTTTGAGGAGTTGATTGCTCTTCTAATTTCCAAGGAGCAAAGAAATGGTGGTGCATCTTCTTCAGGAGGAACTTCAAAAGAAACTGTCTTCTACTCAAATGCTGGAAGAGGTAGAGGCAGAGGTAGAGGAGGCCGATTTGGAGGCCGTGGTAGAAATTAGAATATGCAGCAGACTCAAGAAAACCAGTCCTATGGAGGAGGACGTGGTAACTCTAGAGGCAGGGGAGACAAAGAGGTCGTGGTGGATGGCAAAGAGGCCAAAATGCAAACAGCAATGTTGAATGCTACTACTGTGGTAAAATGGGTCATATGGCTAAAGACTGCTATAAAAAGCAGAATGACATCATGAATGGAAAATTGCAACAAGGAAATTATGCATCTTCTTGTAGACAGGGTGATGACAGAAATGAGCATTTGTTTATGGTGCAGCACATGAATAATTCTGTGACAAGTGCAGAAGAAAGCAACGAAGTGTGGTATGTTGACTCAGGTGCATCAAACCACATGACAGGTCATGCAGAATGGATGCAGGATACAAGAAAAATGGAAAAACCAGGATTTGTGGAGACTGGTGATGATAAGTATATGTATGACTTTGTGACTTTGCAATGGTACTTCTTGTTAGAGAGAGTTATATGGTTTTCTAGGATCAACAATATCCTCATATGTGGTGTCCAAGAAGGTAGTCAGGAGCCTGCCAGCACTGCAAATGGAAACATGTAACTAAAATAGATAATCAAATAAAATAAATAATTAACCAAAAAGCAAGCAGTATTCCATTCAACCCACATTCTTCCTTGGCCATGGATACCACTTAGAGAGTTCATGAGGACAATTTCTCTGGTGAGTGTATCTGATGTAATAAAAAATTTTATGGTAGTTGTGATGGAATCAAAAGCTTTGAAAGACATTGTTATATTTGAACCAAATCTCAAAAAAAATTCCATTGATAACAGTGGATCAACAATACACATAATTTTAGAGATTTATTGGCTAAGAGATGCAATCAATGTCCTAAAGCTAATAGCAAAAATAAAGGAGTGTTATTTGCAATCAATAGCACAATTATTCTATATACTAAAATTTTTAAGAGTCAAAATGCCTTACCTTATGCAATAATAAACTACAGAATCTAATAATTAAATATCCTTTTTACAACTAGCATGGACTTGTCCTCATGAGATATGCTAAGATAGTCCTCTTCCTCAGAAGTGCAAGAAACATTAATAACCATTTGCCCATACACCTCACCCATTCTCTTATAATTAACAGGTCCAAGTACATCGATTTTTCTCTTGCAAACATCATCCTCGGTACCTTATTCTGCTAATCATATTAAAATGTTTATTCATTAGGGTGATCTTATGAGCATGAGCAGCAACAATGTAAGGATAATTCATAAATTCATAAAGTCAACCATGTGAGGATAAGTTGATATGACGCGAGAGCAGCAAAGCCAAATTTTCGCAGGGTCATATTCGCACCGTATCGTGGAGCAGTTCATACGGCGCGAGCGTGGCAAAAAGCATAATGTTTGGTACTATACTTTTCGCTGCATATCATAGATGACTTGATATGGTGCAAGAGTGGCATAACAAAATCTCCGTAGGGGTCCTCCTCCCTCAGTATCGTGAAGGAGTAAACATGCGCGTGCAAAGTACACCCCCCTTGTAATAACTTATTTTTTGTGAGATCTTAAACCTATCAAAAAAATTCAAAAAAATTCCATGAGTTTATCAGGCTTTGAAAAAAATTTCAAATTTTTTAAGATTTTTTTGAGCTCATTTGCTATTTGTAAAAATATTTTTAAGCAAAAAAGGCCTAAAAAAGACCCCAAAAAACCACCAAAAAACCATCCAAAAATAGCATTGCCGATACGACGCGAATATGGGTATCCGAGGTGTAAGACCCCAAAAAACCACAAAAAAACCACCCAAAAATAGCATTTCCGATACGACGCGAATATGGGTATCTGAGACGCCTCGGATACCCATATTCGCGTCGTATCGGCAATGCTATTTTTGGGTGGTTTTTTTGTGGTTTTTTGGGGTCTTTTTTATGTATTTTTTGCTTAAAAATATTTTTAAAAATAGCAAATGAGCTCAAAAAAATCTTTTAAAAATTCTAAAATTTTTTCAAAGCCTGATAAACTCATGAATTTTTTTTTGAATTTTTTTGAGCTCTTTTGCTATTTTAAAAATATTTTTAAGCAAAAAAGGCCTAAAAGAGACCAAAAAAATCACAAAAAAACCACCCAAAAATAGCATTGCCGATACAACGCGAATATGGGTATCCGAGACGCTCGGATACCCATATTCGCGTTGTATCGGCAATGCTATCTCGGATACCCATATTCGCGTTGTATCGGCAATGCTATACATTTAAATTGAGCGAAAAAATGCCATACACAAAGATTTCAATCTCTCTTCTTTATCGATTAGAGATTAAAGCAAGCATCCCATTTCATTGCTTGACCAAGCCTTTTGCTTTTCCAACAACGGATATTTTTCCAACTAGTTCAATGACTTGTGAAGTGCAAGAGGGTTTAATAAATCTAGTTCATTGAAGCGAAGTATGAAAGGGATTCCTTTGTGAATTAAAGTTTAGCTTAAGGAAGCTTAAAAAGGAATAATCAACAAGAAAATGTTGTTACATATGCAAAAATAACATGAACTATGTAAGCACAGGGGCTACTTAAGCATAAGGGCAGCTTATTTTTTGAGTAGTAGCGGGTTAGCTTCTTTGGAAAAGCTAGCATTGCCGATACAACACGAATATGGGTATCCGAGACGCTCGGATACCCATATTCGCGTTGTATCGGCAATGCTATTTTTGGGTGGTTTTTTTGTGATTTTTTGGGTCTCTTTTAGGCCGTTTTTTGCTTTAAAATATTTTTAAAATAGCAAACGAGCTCAAAAAAAGCTTAAAAATTTTCTAAAAATTTTTCAGAGCCTAATAAAGTTATGTAAATTTTTTGTGTGAAATGGAGACTGATTATTTTGATGGTCTTTTTTTTTGTGAAATTGAGATATATTACATTTGAAAAAAGATATACAAGGATAAAGCATCAATAATGTAGTGATGCTTTCAATTATAAAATCAGTCTGCTTTAGAATCAGAGTTCTGAGAGAAAGAAATAGATTCAAGTCCTTTCTATTTCTTCTTACAAATCAAGGGAATAGATCTTAAGAGATTTGCTAGGATATGATATCATGAGTAGTATCATCCCATGACATCAAGCCACCATTTAGGTATTGAAATCTGATAGTGTTAATAAGAATCACAATTGAAGATATTGAAACTTGAAACCCCATAGTGCTAATCATAGTTGAGGGTATGATGAGAAAAATACTCCCAAGAGCTAATATTAAGTAAGAAGTTGTATCCTTCATATTCTTTGAAGCATCCTGCACACATAAAATCATCTTAGTCCTAAAGTTGATATGATACACAATATCACTAATACTTCTATCTATTACTTGTTTAATTTTTTTATATTTTAAGAGATAAAATTGAATAATAAATATTTTTAATCTATTACTAGGTAAATATTTTTATCTCCCAGAAATCAAAGTACTTCCTTTCTTCTAATTATAATATATTATTATTGTCTTATCAATTAGTCCTTGCTAAAAAGTTGATATTACAACACTGTATAATGAAGATATTCTATTTTCAAGTGTCAAGATCAAAGTGAAAATTTTCACTTTCTATTCGATTAGCTTAAGGATTATCCTTAGTATATCTATCCCTACCAATTTGCATCAACACCATGGGACTCTTTTACCCATTTTCTTATGAATCAAATTGAAGAGATTGAAGAAAAAGCTTGGATTTAGTTGAAACAAAATCTTACAGAATGGATATCTTAGGGGTTGAAGTAAAGATGCGGCTTGGATGTCCCAACCTAGTTGGGTCTGCTGAAAACTAACAAGATGATCTCGTCTCAGGTCCATGGAGGACCATATCTCTATAGCTCAATCGGCAAGTAAGTGGTATTGATCCTCTGTGTAGAGACTCTTTTGATTGTTGATCACCTTCTCAAGATTTTGTGAAAGGAGACGAAGGGAGACCAATGCACGCTGCTGGTAAGAACCGGACGTGATTTTGGTGAGAAATTTTACGACAGAGTAAAATCTACTTTAAGAACTAAGAAACAAAGTGAAGAGGAGAGAACGATGATTCAAATGAATGCAGGCGAAAAAAGAAGCGTGATTTTGGTGGGAAACGTGATAGTAAAATATTCAAAATGAAAGAATAATGGCCGAAAAGTGACCTCTGACATGAGTTAACGTCCTTAGGCATTTAATGGCTAACTTCTTAAATGAATAATAAATTCTCTCATTAATCACGTCTGAATGGCAAAATTTGGAGGGTTCATTATTTTAAAACCTCAACTAATTAGTAACTTAATCATTTTCTTACAAGTGCCATTTTTGAAACGTTTTTGGCCCTAATGCTGGAGGGAGGGAGTGGGACATGATCGTAGTGGTGGCAATCTCCTCCACTTTTTGTCTTTTCACTTCTGGCCCTGGCTCCAGCTCGGCCGTCGCTGCCCTTTTGGCACGTGAAACTGGGGTGGCCCCGGCCGCTTCCCTTGCCAACTCTCTTTCCACCAAGAATTGCAACCAGGTGACCACGTTGCTTTCATCGATCTTTGGGGTGTGCCCCAGGGCGGCGGTGGTAGGGGGTGTCACCCTGAGTGGGGTGGCGTGCATGGGTGGTACGAGGAGAGGGGAGACTGGCCTGACTGGGTCTTTTCCTTTCCCTTCTGCAGGAGGCAGCTGCACAGGTTCTGGCATACCAGTGCTGGGGCCGGGTGCTTCAGGTTGGTATGGACTGCCTGCTCCTTCCACGTCTTTTCTCCGCTGTTCCTTGATGGAGCGACGGGTCGCCAGCTCCAAATCTTCTTCTTCCCTCCTCCTCAGCTCCTCCTCAGCCCTCTTTCTTCTTTCCTCCTCTTCCCTTACCGACTCTCTTTGGGTCCATTCGAGCTCTTCCTTCTCTTTCCTCCTTCGCTCCTCCTCTCTCTTTCCGTGCAGGGCTTTAGTCTGTTGCTCCGCCTTCCTTTTTGGTGCAGCTTGGGGTTCTCCCTCCTCGTCGGTGTCCGTTTCTGTTTCATCAGACTGCTCTTCCGCCTGAGGCTGGGACTGCGACGGCAATTCGCCACCTTTTCCGTCATCTCCCTGTTTGTCCTCTCCCACTCGTCCTTGCCCTATTGCCTCGTGGATGATCGCGGTGAGGGCACCTCCAAAACCTATGGTGGAGGCCTTGGAGGATGAGGCTTTGCGGGTTGATCGAGGTGAAGGGGATTCTCCTGTTACGGCCCTTCCTCTTGTTGCCAGGGCCTTCGCCGAGGCCTCAATTGTCCTTCTCACGAACCCGTTGAGGTTCACCTCATCCAGTGCTTGAGCAGCGATGCTTTCGAGTAGAGGCACATTGATTCTGGACATGATGCTATTGTACCGCTGACTCGAAAATAGGGTATGCATCATTTTCGCCTGCAGTTGAATCTCTGGATCAGGGATGTCTGCCAGGTTGACTCCGTCGTTGGTGTGGACCTTCACTTTGTCCATTCCCAACATGGCATAGACGTCCCTTTTTGGTTTCTTCTCCACCTTGTTCGGAAGCCCCAGTGCCCTTTCTATCAGTTCAGGGGTCAGTTCAACCTGCACGTGTCTGGTGGCTTCCCTATCCCGCACCGTGATGGTGCCCCTGTTTTTGTTGAAGGTGCGCAAGAACTCAGCGCACAGGGTGTAGTTTATCCTCTGGCCCACTGCGTCCAGATACCTTTGTAAGTGGCATTGCTCTATAATCCGTCGTACCGCTGGTTCCTCAATAACCACGTCTTCCAAGTTGAATATGTGGCGGAACTTCAGCTGATTGAATGCTCTGGTTTCCACAGTGAGGCCGTACCGCACCTGTTCTTCCTCCGAGAAGGGGAGTTTGCCAGCTTTGTCTTGACCTGCCATGGTCGCCACCTGTACATTCAGTCAATTAACTTTTTAGTATTTTTGGCAACCAATTGGTTGGACAACCATAGCAGATTTTATCGTTCATAACTGTGATTTTTCCTTTCAAACTTCTATCACCTATTTCTGTATGGCATTTCAATTTGGAGCCTTTTCATGCTTGGTTCACTTTTTAGTTTTAACTTTCATGCTTGGTTTACTTTTAGTTTTAACCCCGTTTACTGCCCCATCCCCCTTGTGGAAAAGAAAAATCCGTCCCAGGATTGGAGGTTGTGGGCCCAAGGCGTTCATGTTTATTTGTGGAGGAGCCAATCGTAGAAGTTGGGTTTATATTCTAAGTGTGTAGAGTAGTCCAGGTCACAGGGTCGGATGCCTACATGGGTGATGTATGTGAGGACATCGGTGAGGAAATCACCGGAGTTGACCCGACTTGCGATGTGGAGCTCTTCTTCTGTCAAGATGCGGTTGAGATAGGGGTGCCCTAAGATATGATCATGGTCTGACCTCGAAGAGTGGTTAACACTCGATACGAGGTGGGCGCGACGTATGTGGGATCATACTCGGCCATTTTGATGGCTCGGCGTTGTTCGGCGTTGGTCATTATGCGGCATCCCTCAACTGCCCATTTCAATCGAAGAGCGTACCACTGCTTCAAGAAGGGTGATTCCGTGTCCGCCAGGTGGGACAACCTTGCTGTTTCTTGGTTGCTCACCAGGTTGGCACAGCACTGCCCCCACGGCAAACTTAGAGGCGTCGATGTGTACGTGAAAAGTCATAGTCCAATCTGGGGATCATAGGATAGGTGCCGTTGTTAGGGCTTTTTTAAGTTCCTCGTAGGCTTGTTGGCATGCTTCAGTCCACTTGAAGACAATTAGCAGTTTGTACAATGGCCTAGCGATCAGCGCGTAGTTCAGTACAAACTGCCGATAGTATCCTGTGTGACCTAAGAAGCATTGAACTCCCCTGTAATTACTTGGGGGTGGAAGGTCCACGATGACCTTGACCTTCGAGAAGCCCGTGGCAATGCCATTCTTGGACACCACGTGTCCCAAGATGCATCCGTGCTTCACCCAAAACTGACATTTCAGGGGGTTGAGGGAGAGACGGTATAAGAGACACTGTTCAAAGACCGCGCGGAGTTTTTCGAGATGTTGGGTCCAGGCCGAATGGACACACATGTCATCGACAAAGACCTCTAACTCCTTGCGAAGCATGTCCTTGAATATGGTGCACATGAGGCGTTGAAAGGTGGCGGGGGCATTGGTTAGCCCGAATGGCATGACTACGTATGCAAAGACGCCCGACTCAGTGGCAAAGGCGGTCTTGTGCCTATCTGCAGGATGCACTTGCACCTGATTGTACCCCGAGAAGCCATCCAGGAAACTGTAGGCTTCCTTACCTGCCACCCTCTCAAGCATGTGCTCGGTGTACGGTAAGGAGTAGTTGTCTCTCTTTGTCGTGGCGTTTACTTTCTTGTAATTGACGCACACTCGAATCTTGCCGTTTTTCTTCATCACAATGACTATGGGTGACACCCAGTCTGTGTGCTCAATTTTGTAAATGAATCTGGCTCTCATCAGCTTGTCAATTTCCTCCTTGATAGCATGAGCGTGCTTTGGATTCATGGGGTATGGTCGCTGCTTGACCGGCGTTGCATCCGTTGTCATGGGTATGTTGTGAGTCACAACACTCGGATCTACCCCTCGTAGCTCATCTAAAGACCAAGCAAATACGTCCTGGTACTCCCGCAAAAGAGTGACAAGGCTGGACTCTTCTTCCGTGGTCAAGTCCTCGGCAATGAACACTGGTCGGGGTACTTCCCCTTCCAGGGCTAGGTTTACCTCCTTGACCTTGGCTGGCCCTTCGATTGGTTCGCGGGTTTGCCCTTGGCACTTGGCACTTAGCAAAACCACCACCCTGTCCCCTCTTTTGAATTTCGAAAAGCGCTTAGGGAGGTCTTGTGGCTTCCTTTGTTCCACTGATCACGCATCATTGGGACGCTTAGCTTCATTCTGCTGTAACCGTCTGCACCTCAGGTGGACAAGTAAGTCTCCCTTGGTGCGTCTGGTCATGGGTGGCCTAGGGATTTCTGGGTCATCATCTGAAGTAACTTCAGATTCAGATTCGAATTCCCCATTTTCACTAGAGGAGGTGGTCTCCCCTGGCGGCCGCAGTTCGGATGGCGATTCGGTTCTAAGCATTGCTGCCGTTCCTGGTTGGGCCAGGCCGGCTTGCTTAAAATCCACAGCTTCCATCTGTTCCAACCAAGCACGATCGCATTTCGCACACATGACTCCTTGGTCCACACTAAGGGCCGGTCTCGTCTGCGGCTTAGCATCTGCCCGGATTTGCTCAATCTCTCGCCCTTCGGTGTCATATTCTACGGTGTCCATCTCAATCTCACTTCCTTCATCGAAGGGTTGGCAATCTTCGTATTTGTCACAAGAATCTGCCTCACTAGACTGCTCATCGTCTCCCAAGGCCTGCTCTGCCTCGTCTTGTTGGTCGGGGACCAACGCCCAGTTGTACCTGAGGTCTAGTTCATGTACCCTGGTCCACTTTCACTCGGGTTCTTCCAAGAGGTCTTGGAGAGGCTTGAGATTGGCGGCTGCATTGCGTGCCAGTCGGTCCGTTAAGTGCCCCAGTATTCCCTGGAGTTCTCTCCTGTTGGTAGGCACTTGGAAAGCGACAGGCTTAGGCCCTTCATGGAGGCTTGCTACCATCATGTAGACAGGTGTAGGCAGTGTTTCTTTTGGGTTGCCAATTGTTTTGATAGCCTGCTCGTACACCTCATGATCTGAGAACGGCAGGTCGAGTGTAGCGAGAACGTGCATCCAATCCCGCTCGTCCTCCGGGCATGGGATATACTTAGTTAAGGACCCATAGGGTTCCTTGTCCTGGGTGTTTCCCTTGAGTAGAGTAGAGATGGCGTCTAGGTCGACTGGCAAGGTCTTCCAAGTATCCATCTCTATTCTCACAGCGTTAGTTTGGTTGCCCAGGAAGATCAGGCTGTTACCCCAGTCTTCGATAACTCTAGCATTGCGCATCCAGGGTCGACCCAACAAGATATCATAGTCCACTCCCTTCATGACGATAAAGTCGATAGAGAACTAGACTCCTGCAATCTTCACTGGCCAATTCTTCAAGACCCCGAATGGTTTCACTCGTATACCGTTTGCTAGCGTGACGTTAAACCGAGCAGCTTCGACAGGCGGGTTTCCCCACTTCTGTAACACTACGTGGCTAAGCACACTAACCCCAGCTCCTGTGTCTACAATCCCCTTTCTCGTTGCGTCTCCCAGGGCTAGGACTGGCAGGACTGCGTGCATCTCTGAGCCCTCTCAGAAGGCGTTGATGTGCAAGGATTTAGGGCCGGAGTGTAGCATCAAACTTGGTAAGTGCATTTTCGCATCCTGGTCTTGAGTATCTGCCGGAGCTTGCTCGTGTGGTCTCTCGACCCAATGCTTGAGGTCCTGCCATAGGGCAGAGTGCTGCCTGAGTAGCTCTCCCAGGCCAACCATTACAGGGGTGGTCACTAGTGTGGCTAGGAGATTGCTAAACACTCGTCCTTCCCTTCGTTCAGAGTGTCCGGGCCAATGGCCGCGGCTGTCCTGCGGGTCTGTTACGTCTAGGCTTGGCCTTGACGGCACTGCCTGTGGCATAGCAGCCTCGGTAGACTTAGGTTGGGGTAGTGATAGCGGCGCACTCATGCTGGAGAGATCATCAATCTCGTCCTCCGTGATGGGTTCGACATCCTTGAGGTGCTGTTGAGCCTCTCTCACCCATTCCTTCACCTTTTCTATGGCTTCCAATTGCCGCTTGGGGTGTGGGTATTCCCCTACCTTAGCGCTTTCATTTTGGACTGTTTTAGGGGCTGAAGTCTCTGCCTCTACGTCTGAGACTTTCTTTCCCTGGGGTAAGGTCGTAACGCTGTCGGTTTTTAGTGCGACCTTAGCCTCTTATCTCTTCTTTTTCCGCCTACGGCTCTTCTTTCCTACTGAGGTCGCGTCGAGATTGCTAGGTCCTGGCAGAGAGACGCTGGCTTGCTTTGTTTGTGCTCGGGTCATCACTCGTAGGGGGATAGGTGTGGCCTCCCCATCGTGGTTTTCAACACCAAACAGTCCCAGCGGGACGGACAGAAAATTAGCTGAACCGGAAGGCGGCTTCCGTTTTGGGCAGTCTATGAAAAGATGGGTGATTCCGCACTCTGCGCACCTTTGGTCAGCTTTGTCCCTACTTTGCTGCTCTCTTTCTGGGCAGCGTGATGAGACGTGACCGAGATGTCCACACGTCCAACAAGTGACCGGATCCTGTGGCTGCCCTCCCAGGCCTCTACCCCGTCCTCGTCCTAATGCCATCATCGGCACCGGTCAGTAATCCATGAGGATTGCATTGCCCTCGTCATCATGCGAGACGTAAGGGTATATGTAGGTTTCTTCATCACTGGGCTCCTCTACGTAGTGCACGGGTGCAGCGCTCGGTGGGTGGGTCACATAGGGACCAGGCGGTCTAGGAATACCGGTAGGATTTATGTCCATCCTAGGGACCACTGGCTTCATGTCATTAGGCGCTGGTAGGGCTAGCGGGGCTCCCCTTCCGAAGAATGGTTGTGGCCTGTTAGCCGGGTAAAACTGGCCGTAGGGTTGCGTATATGGTAGTCTTTGTGGTAGTCTACAGTGTGCGGCATCGTGGCCGAACCTTCCACAGTTAGCGCAGGGTCTTGACCTAGGGTCCTGACATTCTGCTGGCAGGTGGTTTCCTCCACAGTACACGCACTGGACGTGCGGACGCGTCGGTCGCCTCAACATGTCTTGTATTTTGGCTAGCTCCGTCTTGACCTCGGCCAAGCTGTGGTCCGTCTCGGTGGCCTTCCCCTTATCTTGGGATGATGCGTTTGATCACTCGCTAGAGGTTGGCGTTTGCTCTAAACTCCGTGGGTTGATTTCTTCTAGGCTTGAGCTCCTGGAACTCCGCTCTTTCAGCTGGTCATCAACCCTAATGGCTTCCTCAAAAACCCTAGCCACCACATCTCGTTGCAAGCTCGAGTTGCTTGCTAGTGCCTTGTACAATTCTTCATCCCGAATCCCGCTGATGAATACGGTTGACACTGCCCTGTCAGTCGGTCTTTCGCCTAAGGGGATTCTCTTAAGGAGGCTTCTCACGTGGGTCACATAGTCACGGATGCCCTCCCTCTCCTTCTGCTTGACGTTCATCAAGCGCACTAGCAGGTTGTCAGAGTATCCGGGTTCGGCAAACCTCTTGACAAAAAGGTCCTTGAGGTTATTGAAGTTGGCTCGTTCTATAGCATCTAGGCTCGTATACCACGTCCTACCCTTATCGCTTAAGCAAAGTCCGAATGCTTGCGAACGTTGGGCCTGGTCGTTGAGGCCATTGGCTTCGCAGACTTGCTCAAACTGCTTGACAAAGCTGTACGGGTCGTCCGGTGGCTGGTACTTGTCGAGTTGCTTAGCGACAATAGGTATTTTGGCTTGGCTCTTTGAGCCCTGATTTGCCCCTAGCTCTGCAAGTAGCAAGGTTGCTAGCGCAGTGGCATTCTGTTCCACTGCGGTGTTATCGAGCAGCCGTTTCATGAGGAGCTAGCCCAGCGTCAGGTCTTCCTCTAGTGCTCTTTCTTGGTCTGTCCGGTTTCAGCCAGCCAAGTTCAGCACTCGTTGCACCTCATGCAGCTCCATGCTCTGCCTTAGGTTCCTGGCTTGTTGGTCCCTGTTGTACTCGGCTATGCCCTGCAATGCCTTGCGAGCTAGCCTCCTCTCCTCCTCTAGGTCTGCAATGATTGCCTCTGCCATCCTGCCACGGTGTTCATACCTGGCATGCGTATCATAACTGCTCACCATTTGTTGTATGGCTTCTGGAAATGCGCTAACATCTAGCTCCCCTGTAAACCGATGATCTAAGCCTCCCTCTGTCATGGTTGGATTCTTGCGCCTGGTCGTAAGTCAGATCCTTGTCGTTGTTGCTCCTTGCTTGATCCTACCTTGCGCTCCGCGCATTTGCATACACCTTGGGTCTTCTCCTATTGGTGGGTTTTTTGGGCAATTTATCTGAGTGAGCTCTTTTTAATTTTTGAATGCAGCGCTCAACTTATGGTCACTCGTGAGTGTGTTGTTCCTCGTGCACTTGTGCTCAATCAGGCTTTCGGCTTTCCTAAGTGTTCTTCAAGTGCGGAAATTCAACCCGAGTGCTGTGAGTGATTCCCCGGCGTCTCACTCACTCTTGCTCGTTTTGGGCCTGACAGGCTTTGCTACTCTAGTCCTGGCCGCTCTATGGGTCCCAGGGTCCTATGCTGCTTCCTGTCGCTCACGTGGGGGTGGGTCGCTGGGGGAGTGCCCCAGTGTGTCCCTGGATGGGTCAGGTTTTGTTTTGGTTTGACTCTGGGAATCCGACGTCCGATTTACCAGTGGTCCGATTTACCAGAGGTCGGATTTACCAGTGGTCCGATTGTGGGAATCGGACCAGGTATGTCAGGGCTAAGTGGTAGTCTTAAGGTCCGCGTGTCCGATTCTCAAGAATCGGACGGGCAGATGTTCGAGGAATCGGCCAAGAGGGTCCGATTCTGGGCGGTCCAATCAGACCGGGTGATCCGATTCCTAGTGGTCCGATTATGGATGGGTCCGATTCTGGGAATCGGACCGGACAGGTGGTCTGACTGGTGACGTGTATTACTTCGTCCGATCGGACAGGGTGGATCCGAGTCAGAGCGTCCAAGTGGTCCGAGTGTTTGAGTCGGCCAAGTTGGTCCGAGCGTCCGATTCTAAAAATCGGACGGTTGGTCCGAGTGCCATGTGGCACGTCCGATCGGACTAGTTGGTCCGAGCTTAGTGATCGGATGGGTCGTTCCGATCGGACGGTTGTCCTAGTGTCCGATTCTGGGAATCGGACACTGAGTCGGACGTCCGATTCCGCCGGTCCGATGAGTTGCGCACATAGATTTGCTCGATTTTCACTAGATGTTTTATCCTATTGATCATGCGATTAACCAGCGACGGAGTTGAAGTGTGCGGAGGAGATCGGTTACCTGGGAGTCGCCGAATGCGATGTCCTCCTTGCTTTGGTCGATCAGACGGCTGCCCAGCTCGCTCACTCTCTCACTCTCTATCTCTCTTGCTCTCCGTTGGTTGAAAATGGGGTCCTCTTGCCCTCCCAGAGTTTATATCCTGCTAGTTCTGCCCTGCACACTACAGATTCCTTCCCTGGCGTTTCCTATGCCATTACCTTTGCATTTACTCCATTTTTTTCCTTTTGTTTCCTGTGGTTTTCCCCCTGTTTCACAGCAGCAGCCCTCTGCCTCTTCGTGTGTGATTTCCTACTGCTAATCTATCCTAAACACATCCTGAATCGAAAGCAAAACACTGAACTAATTTCTCCATGTTTTCCAGTCATTAATAACCAGATTATTCCAAAATACTTACATGTTCTGAAGATAAAAAACACACGACTTCCTACCTATCTCAAGCTCCGTTTCGGGGTGAATACCCTACTTCGATGCTCGATATGAGGCGCGCGAGTGCTCGAGCTTGAATCTGTGGTCTCGGCAACGGAACCAAAATGTGGGAGCTTTCGCTCAACCGCCAAGACCCACGGACCGCTTATTGTTTTAAGCGTTCCAAGCGAGCTCTCATGGCTATCTCTCACCTAGCCGACGCGCCGTCGATCCTACAAATGCAGTGAACTTACCTTGATGCTCGATCGAGTACCCTCCTCTCTCTCACACTCCGGTAGCTCCACGATTCTCGATGCTAGCTCAAGCATCCTCAAGCCTCCTCCATCTCCAAGCTCCATCCTCCATAGCCGCGCGCGCAAGAGAAGAGAAGAGAAGAGAAGAGAAGCAGAGGAGAGGAGATGGTGAAGAGCTTCACCCTCTTGATCCCTCACTCCCACACACACTCACTCCCTCACACTCTCACACTCCCTCTCTCAAGAGCATACACAAGCAAGAAGGAGAGAAGAAGAGAGGAAGAAGAAGACTAGTTTTACCACACCAAAGAATGAGCTCTTCATTCACTTTTCAACCTTATATACAAAACCCTACTTCCCTTTTGGGCGGTCATCCCCTTTTCCCTTTTTTACATGGCCGGTCATAGCCCAGGCCCTGTTTTCCATTGTCCTTTTATCTTCCTTGTTTCCTTTTCACTACCCTTCTATATTTACAAATTGCACGGGTGAGAGCCCGGCACTCTTTTACAAGATTTTAGGGTGCGCTTTTTATGTGCCTTTCCCTTTTCGTGTTTGCCTTGGCCTTTTAAGGTTGTCCTTGCGCTTTTGGCCTTTTCTCCTTTTTTTCCTTCAGTCGGGCTACCTTTTTTCCGCCTTTGCCCTGCGTCTTTTCCACTTTCTTTCGCTCTCTTCGTGTTGGGGTTAACATTCACAGATAAGGATATTTATAAATAGGCTTTGAATGCACGTGATGTAGAGGATATACATATAGTAACTTCCTCGAGATCAATCCTTGCCAAGTAATGGCCAAGTGTAACATCTTTCAATCAACTACCTTTCTCTCGTCCCAAGAAGCTATCAAAATCTTCAATCTCCAACTACAAAAAAACGTGAATATAAGTTATCAAAATCTTCAATCTCCAACTACAAAAAAACGTGAATATAAGTTATCAAAATCTTCAATCTCCAACTACAAAAAAACGTGAATATAAAATGAAAGTTGAAATCAAACATACTAATGTATCTTACAAAATTTGAGATAATAGTACCAATTGGCTTTCATCATGCTCTAGCTTAATTGGATTCCATATATTAATTGATGGTGTTGTCTCATTGATATATTATAATTTTTTAACATACTTTGACTACTCTCTTTCAAAATGTAAAATTCCAAGTCGGTCTTGAAGATGGTTGAACTCCTCATAAGTAATACCCAACTCTTTCTCATCATCCTTTGTCTTATTGATAAACAGAAAGGGCATCCCTTGCATCAATAAACTTGCCATTTACAATTTCAATATCTAGTTTAACTCTTCACTTGATTCATTTTAGACATCAACTATGCCATTTGTAGCATCAAAGGCCTCTACAATGATTGCTAAATAATAATCCTCCATGAGATTAAAGAGCCTTTGGATGTCTGATAGTAGTATGTATTTCTTGTCCTTAATAGAAAAATTTGGAAGAGAAGGAACAATATAGAAAGAAGGGGAGTCAGACACAATATCCACATTTACATAGCTTTCTTCAATAATAGTCTCAACTTTGAATTGGATTGGGCGACATCTAGTTTCTAAACATATATGCTTCTTGTTGAGGGTCCAAACATTCCCCTACATCCTTCTCATTTTCCATCTCATCCAAAAGGTAGAAGCTAGAAGATTTTGCTGCCTCCAATTGTTGTTCATTAGATTTCATAGGATATTCAACAAGAGTATATACAATGAATACAGGGGCTTTTGACATACGCCTGCATTTCTTAGAATAAGCAAAACAAAACACATCTAGTGCACAAAGCATGTTGAGAGAATGAGGTCCACACTTCCTTGTGAGCAGTGACTTCTCTGAAAGTGAGGTTCCAATAGGTATATGAACATATTCATTTGTATCCTTTCATCCAGAGGCAATGCTAGAATTTCAAACTTAGCAAACTCCACAAAAAAAATTTTTGTGAGAATTCACCACATGGTCAATATCCCAATCAGGGTTGAAAATATTTGTAATTGCATAATACGATAACTCCATGCCATTCTGAAGAAGAAAGTTTAGGAGTCTTTTTGAGGGAGAAACCTCTATAATTTGAGATAATCCAAGAACCCTCAATGGTGAATTACCTTTGCTTGGAGATTTCTTAGGCATTCCCACACTTTTGCTATTGCTAAGCAAGGGGAAGAAGCAAAGGGAATTTCAAGAGGAAAGATAACACAAGCTGAACCCCTTAACCTTGAAGACAACTTTCTTCTTTTCCTCTTTGGTGTGCCCACTCCTAGGAAGCCTTGAATATCTTTTGCAACAGACATCATAGGGTCCACGATATGGCACAAGGAGAAGAACTCAACCAACACACAAAAAATGCATCCTCGCTTTGTATCATACAATGTCAATACAGTGCAAAAACAAACTCGCAAGCCTAACGAGCCGCACTTCTCACTTCATATAGTCCTTCAAACAATAAGTGAAAGGAAAAAACACGTAAAATAACAAAGAAGACTCACAAATAGCTCAAAAATCCTAGGACAATTAAGGTACAAGATCAAGTAAAAAAGCAAACAAAATCCTTACCACTTGTATTTATATAAAATCGCGGGGCCTTGCCATGTTAATGACTACATGGATGGCCGTGGAAAACCCTACTACATGTCAGGGGCTACACCAAGTATATAAGATGAGCCCTATCTTATGTGGCTCATTTTAGTCATCCAACAACAGTGTGCACGGTGAGTCATCCATGAAATAGCATGAAGAGTCCTCTTTCAAAATGTCTGAATCTTCTCTCTCTCACTGTATCAGCCAGTGTGGGCCAGGTGAGTTATCCATGATATGGTGCGAGAAGGACCCTTTGTAGCTTTCCATTCATTGCTTCTCGTGCCGTATTGATGACATCTCCTTTGTTCCTGTCGACTCCTCCTACCTCATCCAGTGGAAAGATTATCCAAAAGAGGATGCCACGTGGATGGACGAAAATACTCTCAACCAACAATACCCCCAGGTCTTCTCGAGATGAGGACATCTCGATTTCTCTAAGGGGGAAAGGATGTAATATCCCCCCCTCCCCCCTGTGCCTCCCCCATGACAAACCCCCCCTTTCCTTTTTTTTCAAAATTTTTTAACTCTCTCCCTCTCTCCCCCTACCGACTGCATGGCGCGGAAAGAGAGAGAGAGAGGCAGTAAGGAGAGAAAAGGGGGGCATGCAGCCCCCCAGGTGGAAGGGGTGGCGGTCGTTAACGGTCATCTCCCCCCCCATATACCACCCCTCCTCCCCCCACTTTAAAAGGGCAGCCCCCCTCGTCGACAGACAGCGCCCCCCCTCTACCTGGAAATGCCGCCCGTCCCCCCTCCACCTGAAATTGCCGCCCCCCCCACCTGATCATCATCATCATTATCGTCCTCCTCCCCATCTTCAGCATGGCGCCCCCTATCAGAAGGTAGGAAAGAAAAGAAAAAAAAATCTTCTAGAAGCTTCCTCAAGAGTGCCTCCTTAAGGGTACTTCACCCACGGATCGAGAAAGGGGGCACAGGTGGTCTGTGAAGGGAGTTTCTTGCGAGAAAAGAAAACTGCCAGCTTGCAGCAAAATTCCGCACACCCTCCACCTACCCAAGCCCTGATTTTGATGGCCCCAAAGCGCCACACGAGAGGAGCACATGCGGGAGTAAGAGGGGCACATGTTGGAGTCCCCACCCGAAGCACGAAAGCCGATAATACCCCTCCTGCGGAAGTTCAGGTTCCATCAAATTCACCCTTTTTGTTTCCACATGATATAGATTCGCATAGGGTAGTCTTAATCGCATTGAGAATTTACTAAAAATTGAATGCTTTGCTTTAATAAGATCATAGGAACGTTCGGGGAAGTTTAAATCACGTCACACGGTACTTATAATTCTCACACCCTCTATGTGAAAGGTTGTGTATTTAGAAATAGTTTGATGGCACGAGTATTGATGGTTGTAGGAGAGGGTTTGAAAATGATAAACCCCTCCCTATTTGGCTAAATCACATAAAGTACATCTATATTGGTTGCTCTCACTTTTAAAGATAATACTTTTTATAATTGAAAGGGACTTTATACCTCCCCCCTTCTTTGTGGATAGATATGAAATCAATCCCCCCCCCATATAAACTTGATTACTAGGCTTGAGATAAGCCTTTGATTTTATGAATGTAAAGGATGTTTGTTTGTCTTGGGAAGAGGAGTGCAATCCCGAGTTAAATATGAGAGAGAAGTTTGGAACAAATACTTGAATTGGTAGATAAAAGAAGGAATTGTTGATGATGATGATTCTTATGCATGTATGGAACCCATGGACTGATAATGATGACTCCACCAATTAAACCTCTACTCTAATATCAACGTTGTTGAATAGAACCTTAAACCACAAATTGATGACCCAATTGCACAAATTAAAATTGCACACAAGAGGAGAATAGAGAGGAGAGAGAGGAGAGGAGAAGTGTGAAGTAGTAGGCTAGTTGTTGTTCACACTGAAGGAGGAAAAAGAAGACCTAGGAGGAGTCAATAACTCATTGAAGGGAGTTCATCTCTTCTGGGTACACAACCAACATGTATGCTCTCATATGATCTCTATTCTTCCTTACCCATATTTGTTTGGGACTATCTTGAAGGTACACTTTTCTTTTTTGTGGTTCTTCTCACCATGTAGGCCTCTCGACTTGAAAGAGACTCCTCACTCTAGTAGGACACTATGGATTATTTGCCCTTAGCTTAGACTACTTGAGATCTTGAACTACCTACAAACCCTAACCCAAAGAAAAAGGGAAACAAGCAACCTAGCTTGCCAAGCCCTTGGAATCTCGCCAAGTCATGAACGATCTAGGATCGAATGCTAGGAGCATTCAAGAAGAAGGAATCACACCTTAGCAATTGGTCATACAAACGGCCTCTGAAATGATCATGATTGTACACTTAGGTACATTGTTTGAACTTCTTTGCTTAAGGAACTAATTCAAGGCAAAACACTTAATGGTTCAAGTTAAAAGCCTGGAGGGAGAGGCAGGTTCAGTTACCTCCGACTGTCTACCTGGCCCTATCCAAGGGGGTTGTTAGCCTCACCAGGTATGTGGACCGAACCCACCGCGAGAGGGTGCTGCTTGGAGCGAGAGGACGCTTGGGTGCCAAGGGAGGCTCTGGCTATAAATTCCTTGCCTCCAGATCTTGCACAAGAGGTCGACATGACTCGAGATGGGATCTCGAGGCTGGTGTACTAGTCTACGGGCGAAACTTGGAGCAGCAATCCTGTTGATTGCTGGGATAGCCTTTGGGCATGATACTTGATGTATTCCAGGGTTATGATAAATAAAGATGAGATATTTCAAAAAGGAACTTGCTTGACATTGTTTTTGTGTCAGTTCCTAAGTTACGTGAAGGAACCTGTGTTTAAATTGATTAATTAAGGAAGCTGCTTTTGCATATCAAACATAATGTGGTAGGTAATTAGATAACTAAGCAAATCGAGGAAAGTGCGGTGGACGTGACTTGGGTCCATCCTACAAAAGGGTGGTCCCGGTTAGCTAGAGAATCCCGATTTATACTGTTTTAAGGGAGCGGAATGGGACTATGCCTTATGGGCAGAGAGGTTGAGCTTCGCATCCCTCTCGGTTCCCATTCACCATGAACCAAGTGCAGCATAAATCCGCTTCGACTCTGTTGTTCCTACGCAAAGTGGTTCATCTGGAGTTCGACGCTAGCTACTTCCTAGAGACTTTGGTGATAGGAAAGAAACCCTGACTTCAGGTCGGTCCTAAGTGGGAACGGCCGGATACTTCTGCTCGGGGCAGACTCGAGAAGACCTAGATCACAAACCCTGTGGCATTCCTTGCGAGTGCCAAGTGGCGCTTTCTAGACTCTCTTCCCGATGGGTTGCTAAGATGTGTCCCACAAGTGGATGAGCGGACACGTTACAAATCTGCATTGTGGATTTTACAATTTTGATTTCTATTGTGTGAATTGCTAGAAATTACTAATTATTCTATAATTTTAGACATATTTCAAAATATTCAACCATTTCTAATCATTTTTCATGACAAGAATGAAAGATTCATCGTAAAATTTAATAAAAGATTGCTTACACTGTAATCTGCATATGCACATATCGTATTTCAAAAAAGGAAAGTTACTAATGATCTTTTAGAGCCATTGACTCCTCCTTTATGTTTCTTCGTTCCATCCCTTGCATCTCTTCATGAATCGTTATCCATTCTTCCTCATCCTCTCAGTCCATATGAACCACATTTATGGTGAGAGAGAACGAGGAGAGAGAAATACTGAATTTCTATCTTTTCATTCAATGCATCGAATTGCTTGCTGTTTTTCGTGATGGGGAGCACAAAAATTAGGGGATCCATGGCCAAGATCATGAAGACTAACATGGAGAGCCAAAAAATGCATATTTGTTAATGATTTGAGGGGTCTCCAAAAAATGCCCCCTCCCCTCTCCCCCCCTTTTTATCATGTTTTCTAGATTGCATGCTTCTTTTAATCAAGCTTAAGCTCTTAGTTTGCAAAAAAACCAGTTCACCCTCGTGCATTCACACTATTCAAAATTGGTTTTGGGCTACACTGAGGGGCAAATGACCTCAAATTTGCGACTAGACAAGCAGCTTTCTAGCATCAAAATCTATTACCTTAGCCTTCATTACTTGCTTTTCGGCTTATGGATCCAATAACTGCTTCATAATGCCAAACATTGTGGCCTTTAAATGGGGGGTCAAACAAACTCTGATCAATGAACACACACATTGGATTTCCAGCATCGAAATGCATCCGAAAACTCCACCTCCTTAATCCATGATCATTCCATTTTTTACCAAAAACACCTCTTTTACAAGTTCTCATGCCACTTTTGCGCTTTAAATTTGGCTCTAAAAATCATGACATGTGATTTTAAATCAAAATTCAAGTGCAAAGCTGGTGCGAGAGCTCTAAAAGAGGCAATTTTAGTGAAAAATAAAACGATCATAGATTAAGGAGATGGAGTTTTTCTAGATGCATTTTGAAGCCAAGAATCCAAGGCAAGTGTCCATTCGTCGATCAGAGTTTGTTTGACCCCCCATTTAATGACTGTAAAATTTGGTGTTATGAAACATCTATTAGATCTAGAAGCCAAGAAGCATGTGACAAAGGCTACCATGATAGATTTTGATGCCAAAAAGCTGCATGTCTAGCCGGATTGCGATTCCAAAGCCGTTTGCCCCTCTGTCCAGGTCGAAACTACTTGCAAACAAATGTAAGCATGTAAATTTGAACGATATAATTTAAGAATTAATGTTTGAACATGATTAAAAGAGCTCAAAAGCTATAAAATTCACATGAATGAGGGGAAGTGTTTTTTTAGTGCCCCTTCTTTCTCATTAAAAAATGAATTATTGTACCTGTTGTCATCTTCATTCATGATGTTTCATATACTGAATCTGCACATAGAATTATACCTATGCTACCTCATGCGATGAATCTACATCGCGAGCTAGTGATATTGCCTCATGCAGTGAATCTACATCACTAATTTCTAGTACCACCTCATGCAACAAATTTGTACTAGGATTATTGTCAAGAATCACGTGGTGGGGGGATTTGCTCAAGATGCTGTGCCGAACACACACAAAATGCACAAGGAGAAGCTCACTCAAGAGACAAGAAGAGAGATGGAGGCCAAAATGTTTTCTTGCTGGTTTCTTCTTCTTCTTCCACACACTTTACAATGTACACAAAGTATAGATAAGATACAACATAAAGGAAAGTAGCCTACTAAGTCAAGCAATGCATAACCAACTACACTAGTCGACTGGTGCTATAACTATTCCAGCTGTAAATAGGTGTAACAACCTGAATATAATAAGTAATGAGTCAGTGGCCATGTGAAAGTCATAATGACCATTGACGTGCTAAGTGTAGACGTGTGGACCCATCTAACCAGGCGGTCCATCATCAATGTCCGCATGTGTTGAGCTTGTCATCTCAACAACTACTGGACATGAAAAATACTTGAAGGGATCATAAATCATCATATCTATATTTAAATGAAGTTAAATTTTAAAATAGTTGAATAACATTATATAAATCAGTTGCAACACGCATTTAGACAAAATTACAAAATTAGACTAAGAGGTCACATTTTACTAAGATTAACTCAAAAGCTATAAGTATTTAGTCAAAACTATCTCTAATACAAGTTTTATTGAGGAGAAACTAGATCACTATATAGTTTTGAGTTGAAAATTTTAGCCACCAATCTTAAGGTCTACTTTAGAGACAAATAACTTTCTAAATATTCAAATTCACTTCAAGATGATAAATAAAGAGTTACATATAATTTAAAAAAATATATAAATGATCTTCTATTAAATTGGAATGATGGCCTTTGTAAAGGAGAAAACAAGAAACTCCATGCTCCAAATTGCAAAGTATTCTATCATATGGCCAAGCTAGGATTGACAAGTGAAATCAGGAATGGTGCTAGATAGTTCAAGTACATGCTAACTTCAAGATGGATTGAAGCACCGATGATGTTTGATCATGAAGCAAGAATAGTAAGAGGAAAAAAATCTACAAGAGGAAGATGCAAAAGGGAGCTTCTTGAGGTGGAAAAACCTTGGCATCTTTGTATAGAAAGGTGCAAGATGCAACACATTGATGCTATTGTTGCTATTGTAGTTTATGCTTGGAACCATAGATGGTTCAAAAACACATAATAGATGATGCTCTCACCACAAAAACATCAATATATAATGGTCCAACTTTAAAGAACGAAGATGGCAAGATGCAAAAAATGCATAATCTCCGTAGACACAGTCCTCTGAGAGAGAGAGAGAGAGAGGTAGAAGGGTGATACACATAAGGCAGATGGCTACATTAGAGGGACCAACAAGACTTGGGATAGTACCATTGGTCAAGCGTAATATCCAAGACCCTCGGTTTCAAGCGTTCCAAGCCGAGCACTAATGGCTACCTCTCACATAGCCGACGCACCATCCATATCTATGGGTGTAGTGAGCTTACCTTGATGCCGTTCGAGTTACCTCCTCTCCCGCGCACTCCGGTAGCTCCACGATCCAAGTGCAAGCTTCAAGCAAGCTCCATCCTCAAGCTCCATGCTCCAAGCTCCATTGACGCGAGAAAGACAAGAGAAGAGAAGAGAAGAGAAGAAGAGAGGAGAAGATGGAGAGCTTCTCCTCCTCGGTCCCTCACCCTCACACACTCACTCCCTCACACTCTCACACTCCCTCTCTCAAGCACAAGCTCAAGCAAGCAAGAACAAGAAGAAGAAGAAGAAGAAGAAGAGAGCCACTTTTTGCCACACACAAGAATGAGCTTCTCATTCACTTTTCAACTTTATATATAAAACCCTAAATCCCTTTTGGGCGATCATCCCCTTTTCCCCTTTTTACATGGCCGGCCATAGCCTAGGCCCTTTTTCCCATTGTCCTTCTATCTTCCTAGCTTCCAGCCCACTGCCCGTCTACATTTACAAATTGCACGGGTAAGAGCCCGGCGCTCTTTTACAAGATTTCAGGGTGTGCCTTTTTATTTTAAAATGCGCCTCTCCCCTTTTGCCTTTGCCTTGGACTTTTAAGGTTGCCCTTGCGCTTTTGGCCTTTTCTCCTTTTTTTTCTTCAGTCGGGCTACCTTTTTTCCGCCTTTGCCCTGCGTCTTTTCCACTTTCTTTTGCTTTCTTCGTGTTGGGGTTAACATTACCCCCCTCCTAGACGAGTGCCAGTCCCGTGGCACTCACCGTCGTAGGTAGCAGGCTGTAGCATGCACCGAAGACGTGGGTGACAAGGACGCCTATGGGTTTCTGTGGAGGAGTGTTGGTGGTGGTGTGGCAGAAGGTCCTGGGGGCGTGTTGGTGTCCAAGGTGGCTGGTGGAAGGTTGTTGGAGTTGGTGATAGGGCTATGCTGTGTTGGGGACATGACGATTCTCTGCGGGCTTGTCGGATGGTAAGGGACAAGCAGTCAAAGTTGAGTGTTGATGAAGAGCGAACAACACCTTATACCTGCAATTGGAAAACCTCACATGTGGTCTCTCCTTAAGGGGTAGTGCGAGTCTTCTTATCATGCACAAGACATATTTGATTAGTTTGGGAGATAGGTCAAACTCTAAGCAAGCTGAGAGTATTGTCCTACACTTGAGGACCCAAACTATGCATATACTTTGGTGCATATATTATGTAAGTGCTCGTGCATACTTAGATATTACGTAGTTAGAAGACCGTGGGCTAGTTTCTCATAACAATGTGTGGATGAAGCAAAGTTGTCCATGTTGAGAAGAAGTACACGTGAAGGTATATGAGACATCCTTTGCATTGTGACTGCACGACGGAGCATAATTGAATACAGGGACACCGCACTTTCAGTAGCTGGAAACTATTGGACTTGCTTGGTGAGTATGGTGTACTTTTCATGGCCAATCGTGCGGTGCTTATCACCACTGATTGCAATGGTACTAAGGCAGAGTGCAAAATAAAATTGTGCAAGTGGGTCAGGGTGACAGGTCTAACCCTAGGCGAGACAAGCTCCCCAGGTATGTCCTGCCCTTGATGTGCCCTGAACAATTGTGGGTGATTGTAGGGGGCTAGGGGACTAGGGACGAAGCCGGTCGACCAAGGTCACCAGACGTACCTAATTTGAGGACCCCTAGGTGTTGTGCTGTGATCATGGGTGCTTCTTATTTTTCCATTCATTTCTTTTCCTTTTCTTTTCCTTTCTTTTCGTTTCTTTTTCTTTTTCTTTTTCTTTTTCTTTCTTTCTTTCTTTCTTTCTTTTCTCTCTTTTTTTTTTTTTTTTTTTGCCTGAGTACAACCATTACAATATGTTGAGGCTATCAGCCTTTCAATGGGTTGGAAAATGTCAAGCTTCGAAGGCTTCGAAAATGAATAGTACAATGATGATGGTGCCCTGGCCTCGTTGTTAGAGAAGCAGTTGGCGAAAGGGGGAGATACACTTGAGCTATTGCAACCCTCCTTGCGGCACATGCGATGTGGGTACAATTGAGGTAACGGCTGCCGTGAGCCAACTATAGAGCTTGACCCAGAAAGGGGGCATGGCCCAGGAATGTTTTGTGGGCGGTTGGCAAGGGTACTTTCGGCAACGTGGCTTTTCCGCGGCTCGTTGCGGGGTTGTGGGTGTTGTGGTGATTGGGTATTGAACATTTTCGCACAAGGACCTGTATTATCCTGCATCCACTTGTCGCTTCATGAGAGCATATGCATTGTGTATGCGCAACTATAATAAACCAGTGCAATGCAAGGAGACATCACTTATTTGAATTCTATGGTGTTAACTAGACATTTATCACCTGCGCTTGATTAGCTTCTTCTTTTGCTCAAGGCATAGCATATATTAAACGCAGATATGATAAGTTCATACAAGTCAAGAACATGTCAACACTAACAAGTCAGGAACACTTAACCATTTAAAAACAAAAAGTCCTGGTGGCCAGTTATCATTTGATAAGCCCTTTGTGCATTATGGGCTACTCGATTTGTACGAGGCGGGGCGAGTCTGGATGGCCGGGTGATTGGGGCTCTACTGGTGTGGGGCTCCCGTGGGGGTGAGAAGGGAACATGTCGGCCGGGACATGAATGGTGTAATCCCAACCCGCTACTGTCTCCAGAATATCGTTAAATAACTCATTAAATTCTTGTCTTTCCCGAGCTGCGCTTACTACCTTTGCGCATCTGGGGCCCGAGCAGGAGCTGGGAGTGCGCACCACTAGTGCTGCCACCTGTTGTGCGTTTCGAGTCTCGACTTTCTTGACTCGAGGATTCTTCGGCCTTCACCCTGGGCAATGTCGCTTAGGGCCTCGCTTCTTGGCATACCTCTTGATGGTGGGCACATAGCGCTTCGGCGGAGGGGCGCGTGGCACATGCTCCCGCCTTGTGCGCAGAGCGTCTTTGCATGCTAGATCTCCATGATCCTCCATGCGTTCCGCCGCAAAAGGAAACCTGCAAGATGCACTCCAAGGGTTTAGGCCTTGATACAGGATACAATTGTTTGCACGGAAGGGATTTTAGTGTGGTTTATGAAGCGCATATGACAAGGAGGGAAGGGGTGAGGCATGCGGTGTTTGTTGTAGAGGAATGGCCCCCGTGCTGATGTTCCCGTTGCCCCCAGTTATTAGCAGATATTAGTTTATGCTAAGTCGCGTGGACTGGGTATCATGGAGTGGGATAGGGCACATCCTCGGAAGGGTAGACCAAAACGGGGAGAAGGTGTATAGAAAGGGACTGCACCCTGTCTACAACATCAGTGTTGTAGGTCAAGGCCTCCTATGGCGGTAATGTGGGTTGCATGCCCTTCACTTGGGGTGGGAATGGTCACACAGCTTTTAAATGTGTGATGAGAAGAGGACTTGAGGAGCTTAGCCTGTCAGACCCAACTCTTCTGCCTGCACTTGACTATCATTGCTTACGTGTGAAAACTAAGAGAGGAAGAGAGAGAGAGAGTGAGTGAGAATGAGAGAACTACAAAAAAATAGATGAATCAATAAACTTAAGAGATGGAGAACCCTCGGGACATAACCAATATACACAATATGGACACCAATATTCTGGGCTTATTACATTGTAGAGCATACATAAGCTATAGTAAGAGAAGGAATTCCATAAGCTCATGAAGGAGAATGGGGAAGGCTCAATAGGGCTGAAGGAGGCCTCTTTGCTCTCTCTCCTCTTACAAATTACAAAGGAGAAGGCCTCTTTATATAGGCCTTGAGGGTGTTTAGGGAGGAGGTTAAGATGTAATAGGAATTAACACCACCAAAGCTGCATTAAGGCGGTTCCACCAATATGGAAGCTCCATCTAGATGTTTTGTTGACCAATTTGTACTTAATCAAGCTCCATCATAGGTGAGTTGTCTCCATTCTCCCCCCCATAGCTTGAGTCCAAGAGCTCTCCTATAAAAAAATATAGAGAATCTTCATAAAATAAGATCATATCTAGCAATAATAGAGAGAGAGTAATGAGAGTTCATACATTACTACTACAACTAAGGATGATTTGAGGGTGATTTAGGAGGGGAATTCTAATGGTTTATTAGCTTGAGAGAGAGGATAAGAGAGGGGAAAGGGTTGGGGGTCTAATGAATGATGTTTTATTGTAGTGTTAAGTGTGGGGAAGAAAGTATGGATGCGTATTAAATTGGGAGGTGGTCTCCACTGCAGTTGGAAAAAGTTGGCATCCACCATTTTGGCCATATCTCCCGACTCGTAGCTCCAAAAAATTATAAAAAAATACCAGCCAAAACTTCAACTCACGCGCTACAACTTTCATGTTGAAAAGTTTTTTTGGATCGGAGTGGAAGTATTTTTAAAAAAATCTTACAAAATCATGTGCCTGATTTTTCTTCCACTAATGCTTCCAAGAAGGGTCCCATTTGGTTGAATTGTCATAAGGCTCCAAAGTCATGACATTATGAGCCTCACATGCCCTTTGGATGGATCCAAATCCATTTCATATCTTTCCTTTTCACATTATACATTTTCCCTTCACCTTCCTCCATTGATCTTTACTCTTCACCCCCCCTTGGTAAACCGGTCCATGAAATATTTTCATCCAGTGATTTCTTGGATTTCCCAAGAGGTTGTTCCCACCCTCTTCTTTATTTCAAAGCTCCAAATGTACAAAAAATCAACAAAATGTTAGACAAATATTTTTTGTGATTTTCTCGGATCATATAGCCCCCCCCAACCTGGCTAGAGGTATTTATGCCTCTAGACACTCTTTGGTATCTTGAGCTAACCCCACCCTAATGTGATAGGGTTTTAAGCGCCATCCATTTACACTGGTCTTGTGAACTTTTCCCTCAATGTCTTGAAGTTTGTAGGAGCCATTGTTGAATTTTTTTGTGACCCAAAACGGTCCCTCCCACCGGTAGAGAAACTTGCCATCCTTTCTTTTATCAAAGCGATTGTCATATCGAAGCACTAAAGATCCCTCCTTGATGTTTTTATCTGTTAGCTTCTTGTTGAAATTTTTTCTACGCTTCTCAGCTTCCTGGGAGTAGTGGTTGATGGCTTCTTCACGATCCAATTGTAGCCTCTCTAGGTCCAGTAATCTTTGATGTAACTTCTCCTTTTGAGAGCCTACTGTGCCACCTAATACTCGAAGGCTAGCTAATTTTACCTCAATAGGCAAAAGAGCCTCTTGTCCATAAACTAGATGAAAAGGTGTGAACCCTAACATGGTTTTGAAGGAGGTTCTGTAAGCCCATAGAGCTCCACTAAGGTGCTTGTCCCAATCCCGGGGCCTTGAATGTACCTGTTTGCTGATGATTTTACAAATCATTCCATTTACCTTTTCGACCAATCCATTGCATTGAGGGTAGTAAGGGGTAGAGTGTCATCGTTGAATATTTAGCTTTTGCATGAGTTCACCCACCACATTAGCTCTAAACCCTGGTCCTCTATCTGATAGTATTTCAAGAGGGGTACCAAACCTACAACAAATGTGATCAAAGATGAATTTACTCACTTCCTTAGCAGTGATTCTTCTAGTTGGCATAGCCTCGGCCCATCTAGTCATGTAATCTACCCCCATGATAATATACTCTTTTCCTGATGGAGTGCGTGGTAGAGGCCCTATGGCATCAATTCCCCACTTCTCAAAGGGTCCATAGACCTTGATTGGGGTTTGGGGTTCTGCTATGAGCCGTCGTGGTCCTGATTTCTGACATTCTTCACATGTTTGACACCAATATTTGACATCTCGGTGTAGACTGGGCCAAGTAAAGCCGGCTTGTAGAACCTTTCTACTTGTGATGTCGTGTGCAAAGTGGCCTCCACACACATCATCATGGCAAGCTTTTAAGATTTCTTCAATTTCCCATTTTGATGGCACTTTCCTAAGCACACCATCCTTACCAAGACAATACAAACTGTCATTTACTATGCGATATCTTGTAGCCTTCCGAGCTAGCCACTGTCTTTCTCCCTTAGTCAGGTGTTTGGGAGCTTCTCCTTGTTCTAAGAGATGTAGAATATCTTCTAAGTCTTCCTTGCCTTGTCGAAGTGGGGGTTTGATAGCCACTGCTCCCACCATTGACTCATTCAGCTTTGATGATGCTAGATGGTCGGCATCTTTGTTCTGGTCTCTTGGCACATGATGTACTTGTGCCTCCCTAAATCTTCTCATAAGAGATTTGGCCTCTCTCATTTTACTAGAGAGGTTTGTATTTTTGCATGCCCATGTACCTTGCATCTGCCTTACCAATAGCATGGAGTCTCCAAAAGCATTTAATCTCTCGATTGAATTACTAAGACACCAACAAAGACCATGAATTAAAGCTTGATATTCTGCCTCATTGTTAGAGTGGACACCTTCCAAGATGATTCCTTCACAATAGATTTTCTCTCCTAAAGGAGAGAAAACAACGATGCCTGCGGCTGCCTTATCCTTAGTTCTCTTGTATGTACCATCAAAGTAGAGGCTATAAGCATCTACAAGAGTTTTTATGGATGGGGGTGGTGGAAGGTTCTTTCTTTTCACCACGAGATTTTTCTCATAGCACCTATTTGTCAAAATATCAGCCAAGCATGCCCGAGTTGTTTTTTCAACCTGCACTGTATAGTCAAACTCTTGAAGTCAGACCACCCACTTTGCTATTTTGTCAGAGATTTCCATATGTTGTAGTGCATAGGGAAACATATCCTCCACAGTGATAATCACAAACCTCTTTGGAAGTAAATATGGCCGAAATTTGGTTACTGCAAACATGAGGGCCAACACTAGTTGTTCCATGGAGGTGTAAGCCTTCTCTGAGGCTTTCATGAGGCGGCTGGCAAAATACACAGGCCTCATGAAGGATGTTTTTGGATCTTTTTGTAGGAGAGCAGCACCAATGGCCTCTTCTCCCACACTAGGGTTTACAAAGAATGTTTCTTCCCAACAAGGCTGGAGGATTATAGGAAGTGACCCCAACATTTTCTTTATCTCCTTAAAATGTCCTTCACTTTGTTCACTCCATACAAGTGTTTCTTGGCGTGTCAGTTGCTGCAGGGGGTATATGGCCTGAGAGAGTAAGTGTATAAATCTACCCAAATATCTTAGCTTTTGTAAGAAGGAGACCAATTGTTTGATGGAGGTTGGGGAAGGTAGAGCTAGCAATGTTTCTACCTTATTTGGATCTACCTCAATTCCTTCAATTGACACTTCATGCCCTAGTAGTGTAACCTTGCTTTCCCCAATGTGACATTTATCCTTATTTAGTTGTCCACCCAACCTAGCTAAGCGAGTAAATCCTTCATCAACCTTGCGTAGATGTATGTTCCTTGAGCTGTAAATACAAAAGTCATCTATGAAAACCCTTATGGACTTACCAAAGTAAGGTTGGAAAACCATATTCATGAATCGTTGAAAGGTTGCTGGGGCATTTGTGAGACCAAAGGGCATGACCCGAAAGGCAAAACAGCCCCATGGTGTGATGAAAGTGGTCTTCTTTTGATCCTCCTCTGCAATGCGAATCTGGAAATAGCCAGAGTAGCCATCACACACCGTATACCGCTCATGTCTCGCTACTTCATTCAAGATTTCATCCTGAAATGGGAGAGGGAAGTGGTCCCTCTTTGTTGCAGCATTTAGTGGCTTGTAATCTATGCATACTCGCCACTTACCATTTTTCTTTGGCCTCACTACTACTGGGGAGACCCATTCTGAATCTTCCACTGGGTATATGAATCCTGCATTCAAGAGTCTCTTCACCTCCATCAACAGTGCATCCTGTTGCACAACTCCCAGTCTTCTCAATCTTTGTACTATAGGTTTGCTTCCTTCTTTGAGTTGGATGTGATGCTTCATTGCAGTGACACCTGTAATGTGAGTATAATCAGAAATAAACAATGATGCATGCTTCTTGAGAACATTCACATAACCCTCCCTTTCTTCATCCTTTATATCCTTGGATATCATCTTCTCTAGGCTAGCATCCCACACATCTTCTCCTTGGATTCTTGGGTTGTCTTCTGATAAGGTAGGTTCTTTTAAGGTGACGCCCATAACTTCGAGAGTGCTATCACTCTCTCCACTTGAACTCTCTTCCTCTTCTACTGATGAGGAACATCCACTTGAGCTCCACTCATCGGCAGACGTTTCTAGTTCAAGGTTCTCTTGACGCCCACTCTTCAAGTTGTAAACCACCTTTTGATCGTGGCCACCCACCTTACGTGGCCTCAACTCCAGATCTCCTGTTGCCCAATCTTGCCTAGCTCCGATGCCCATAAGCCAAGGTCTCCCTAGGATGAGGGGATATCCTTCCCCCTTTACTGGCATCACATAAACATCCACTGCTGCAGTGATTCCAAAAACAGAAACTCTCAAAGCTTTCACTACACCCACACATGTGACCGCATCATTGTTGGCCATCTTTGCCCTGAAGGTTGAGGATTCCATTACTTCTAAACCTAATTGATGCATAAGTTTTTCTGTCATGACACAAACCTCTGCTCCACTATCGATGTATGTTTTTCGAATCCGTTGACCTTTAATTTGAGCCTCCACTATAGGCACTATATCTTTGAGTCCATATGCCTTGATTGCACTAACCATTTTACCTTGCCTTGCCCTTGTGCTTACCATTTTTTACCATTGTCGTCGTAGCTTTGGAGAGGCATGAAGTAGTTGTGGCCAAGTAATTTTTGGCCCTTGAGAGCTCACGTCTGCTACCAGATCATAAGGTTGTGTCCGAGAACCCAAAGGGAAGTCAGAGATATCAGTTTTAGACCTAGTTCGAGTCTTTCTCTTCTTCCCTTCATCTCCAGGTGCCCGTGATGTACTTGCCTCATGGGTTGCTTCCTTACTTGCCTCAGTCTGGACACGTACCCGCTTGATAGGCATGGTCTCTACTACATCTACCTTCATCTTACCTCTTGCTATTTCTTCTTGGAGCCTTCTATCCCTGACCACCTCCTCTATTTTTATGACATTAACATTTGGTTGAACAATAGGGGTTTCAGCTTGAACATAAGGTGGTTGTAAAATTGCAGGTCGTGACTGCTCTTGCTCTTGAGTCCTAGCACAAGGAGGGCTTACTTGTTGTCGAGGACCTCTGGCAGGGTGATCATATCTTCTAGGGTGAGGACAATTGTACATGCCATGTCCATTTTCTCCACAGTTGTAACACAACATCTCCCTTGCTTGTCGCCGCATTTGTGGTCGATTCCCACCATTCCCCTCGATAGGTCTTCTTGCACCTTGCACAAGATTCACTCTCAAACCTTCTAGTTGATTAGTAAGATTGTTTATTTGTTGGATCATGTCTTCTTGACCTCTAACAAGGCCTGGTGCATTAGATACATTTGGGGAAACTTGAGAGGCCTCCATAGTTGTGATGTTGTTTCCCAAACCTGTTTGGCTAGCTTGGGCTTGGTACAGAATCTTTCGATTCTTTTCCCTAGTGATTCTCAAAGCATCTTCAAAAGTGTTTGGAAATTTCACCTTTACCTTCTCCCTAAGCAAGGGATACAAACCTGAAATAAATCGATCCTTTTGAAGGCAGTTTGGAGCTCTCTCTCCAGGGTTTAGTGAGTCTGACCACTGCCCCCAAAGCTTCAAAAACCCTTCCTCATAAGTTGCATAACCATAAGGATCACTTTGATGGAGGGCCAAAAGCCGTTGCCATAACTCTTCAGCTGAGTTAGTTTGTTGAAATCTCTGCAAGAAAGCTGCCTTCAATCCTTCCCATTCAGCTCTTTGGGCCGGATTTAGAGTTTGGAACCACATTCTAGCTTCTTCCTTGAGCACCAAAGGAAAAGCCCTCAACTTTAATGCTTCATCATCCCTCCCAGAGACAAGGAAGGCCATCTCAAGGTTGTCCAAAAAATCCAATGCATTTTCTCCATTGCGCCCAAAGAAGCTTGGAAATGCCATGTTGCCTTAGTAGAGTACAAAGATGAACACGTCTAGACTTAAGTTGTATTTTATGAGGGGAAGGATGAATGGGTTTACAGATGCATTGATTTCAGCAAGACGTCTAGGCCCCAATATGCTTCTAATAATGCCTTGGAATCTAAGCTTTGTGCTAGCTACAATATGCACAGTTTGCATAGCAAGTGGACGGATAGGTCCATACAACTCGTTGTGATTCATGAGAAACTATTATAATAGGATAAAGACATGTACATTGAAGGATGCATTGTAGTCTAGCATTGGGAAGATTATAGGTTCTGGTGATACAAGAATCTCCCTTAATCTTTCAGCTCCAAAGTACATGACAAGACGCTGTTGGAAGAAAATCTTCCTACTGATGCATACATTAACTTGGATGTTTTGTACAGAGTGGAAGGTGTAGAAATTCGGGCCATTATTATTATTCATGAGTAGAAACTACTTAAGGGAGTAGAGGGAATGCACTTTCTTGAATTATGAAGGATTTTTCCCAGAATGTTTCTTTTTGGATCCCACCAACTTTGCTATACGGAGAATTTGCTCACCAGTGATTGTTCTTGCCTTAGTGTGTCCATCCTCGGCGACATATATTTCATAAGGTGTGATGGCCACCTTTTCAACCACACCCAACCTTCGAGCTAACAACAGTTGAAGGTAGTCTTCATACTTTGCACTTCTACAAAACTCCACACCGTTCATGCATAATTGTCCTCCTTTGATGTGGATTAGGCCAGAGAGAGAGAGGGATTTGATGATTTGGAGACGAGGACCTTCCGGAAGAGCCTTTACTTTGTTTGCAAAACACTCACCACAATTATGAGAACCTAGCAATTAATGGCAACATGATTTTTTCCATTGTGAGAGAATGGAATTTCTAAGGTGAACACCTTTTACCCGCATACGTGCCGTCATCCGATAGGCATACTTCCTTTCTTGGGCTTCCTTGGGAGACCATTGTGGGAGTCGTGGACTTCGATCAGCTTCAAAAAGAGTTGGTGAAGGCGTTGGAGAAGAGCCACTTGGAGTACTTGTTTTAGAGGATGCACCACCATGTGTTGTATCGTCCCGCATGGATGAGAATGTCCTCAGCGGGGGCACCAATTTATGACGATGGAAATTCGGTATGGCATGTTGAGATATCGAGCTCCACTCGTGATACGCCAGGGTGACCGTTGTATATTTATGTCACCGACTTGTCAGTTGCAGACGCGGTTGGTACACCGCCCATGAATAATAGCTACATGATAGCTATCCTTATCTACTCTAGTTCGTGGCTCAGTTAGTATGCCACCTTAGTTAGTTGAGTTTGGTTTGAGACCCATATATAGGGTTCTTCTATTTCTTTGTACTTGAGTTCTTTTGGCTTACACAACTAAGAAGAGGAAAACTGTTTTCAGCCTCCACCCTTATGTGTCTTCCCCCATTGTGCAAGCAAGAAAGCTTCAAGCGAGACTCCTTCCTTCTCTCCCACAATCTTGACATGGTATCAGAGCCTTGTTCGTGGTAAGGAGCTCAAGAAAGCAAGCCAAGCTCGCGGTGGTCTGGTAAGAGGAGCAGTGTTGCTTTCATTTCCTGTTTTGGGAGCAGATCTCTGCAGGTAGCACAGCCGGAAATTGCAGGAGTGCATTGTCTCAGGTTGAGACGCCCTTCGCAGTGAAGCAAGAGGGCAGTATATGCTGCGGGAGAGGGCTTTAGCCTTTGGCGACCTTGTTTTTTTGATTCGAGGCCATTTCGGGGCCTGTTTTGCAGACGGAAGTTTTCTGCACGCACTCAGGAAAAGGCCCAGTTTTATGCTGTGCAGCCACTGTTCTACAGGTCGGTGAAAAGTTACTGTAAAAATTGCATTGTATGCTTGTGCGCAGAGACATTGGGAGTTACAGAATCATCCCTGTTGCCTGTTAATGCAAAATCGTCACTAGGAAGTGACTGTGTGGTCAAATACCACTTTCGCCAGTTTTGCAGATTTTCCCTTGTGAGGGTGAAGCTGTGGTTTTTGCAGTGACAGAATTTTTTGCAGTGTTCTGTAATGGCATCTGATTCTCTTTCACAGATTGTCACTGAAAAGCTTGACAAGAACAACTTCCAAGCATGGAAGTTTAGAATGACGAATTTTCTTATGGGAAAAGGATATTGGGAATTTGTTGCAGGAAATGAAGAAGAACCAGTTCTTCCTGATGTTCCCAATCAACAACAAATGCAGGCATTTAAAACATGGCATGAGAGAGCCAGGAAAGTTATGTACTGGCTGTCTATCAGCATTTCAGACTCTATGATTGTGCATATTCAAGATGCAAGTACGCCAAAGGAGGCATGGGATACTTTGTCAAAAATGTATAGCACAAATACACAAGCCAGGAAAATGCAGCTCAAGCAAGAGTTGCACAATGTGCAAAGAGAAAATATGAGCATCAACGACTACCACATGAAGGTGAAGAAGATTGCAGATGCACTTGCTTCCATTGGGTCGCCAGTGGAAGATGATGATTTAGTTTCCGTGACCTTGAATGGTCTAGGAAAGGATTATGCACAGTTTCGGACATCCATTTCAGTTCGTGAAAGATTTCCTGATTTTGAGGAGTTGATTGCTTTTCTAATTTCTGAGGAGCAGAGAAATGGTGGTGCATCTTCTTCAGGAGGAACTTCAAAAGAAGCTGTCTTCTACTCAAATGCTGGAAGAGGTAGAGGCAGAGGTAGAGGAGGCCGATTTGGAGGCCGTGGTAGAAATCAGAATATGCAGCAAACTCAAGAAAACCAGTCCTATGGAGGAGGACGTGGTAACTCTAGAGGCAGGGGGAGCCAAAGAGGTCGTGGTGGATGGCAAAGAGGCCAAAATGCAAACAGTAATGTTGAATGCTACTACTGTGGTAAAATGGGTCATATGGCTAAAGACTGCTATAAAAAGCAGAATGACATCATGAATGGAAAACTGCAACAAGGGAATTATGCATCTTCTAGTAGACAGGGTGATGACAGAAATGAGCATTTGTTCATGGTGCAGCACATGAACAATTCTATGACAAGTGCAGAAGAAAGCAATGATGTATGGTATGTTGACTCAGGTGCATCAAACCACATGACAGGTCATGCAGAATGGATGGAGAATGCAAGGAAAATGGAAAAACCAGGATTTGTGGAGACTGGTGATGATACTGCACATCCTATTGTGCAGATTGGAAAAATTCCCTTGTCTATGCAGGGTGGGAAAAAGAAATACATGTCCGATGTATTTCATGTCCCGAATATTACCAAGAATCTGGTTTCAGTTGGTCAAATGGTTGAACAGGGCTTGCAGGTCAGATTTAATCCTCATGGATGCTTTGTTGAGGATATGAAAAATAAAGGTCGCTTGATAGCAAAAGGAAAGAAGAAGGGCAGAATGTTTACATTGGATGCAGACATGTCTGAATTGAGTGCAGCAATGTTTGCACATGGGACCGGTGTAGTTGCAGATATTGATATCTGGCATAAACGCATTGGTCATGTTAATGTACAGCGACTTAAATCAATGCAGGCCCAAAATATTGTTGCAGGATTGCCCAAATTCAAGGTTGCAGAAATGCATAAGGTATGTGAAGCCTGTCAGTTTGGAAAACAGGCAAGGAAACCATTTCCTAGACATGTTCAAGAGAGTGAGAAGCCATTGGAATTAATTCACTCTAATGTGTGGACAACTAAAGCTGCATCTCTTGGAGGCTGTCATTATTTTGTCAGTTTTATTGATGACTATAGCAGAAAAGTTTGGGTGTATTTTATGAAAAAGAAAAGTGAAGTTTTTGGGCATTTCAAAACTCTTAAAGCTATGGTTGAAAAAGAAACAGGCTTGCAAATAAAATGCCTAAGGTCAGATGGAGGGGGAGAGTACCTCTCAAATGAGTTTGCAAAGTTCTTGCAGGAGCATGGCATAAAGCAGCAATATTCATGCAGTTATACCCCACAACAAAATGGAATTGCAGAAAGGAAAAACAGGCATATTGGAGAGGTATCTCGTGCCATGCTCAATGAAAAAGACTTGCCAGATTTTTATTGGGCTGAAGCAGTTGCTACAGCAGTCTACATAATGAACAGGACTCCCACTGCAGCAATACATGGAATGACTCCAGAGGAGAGGTATACTGGTAGGAAACCAGATATTTCTCATTTGAAAATTTTTGGTTGCATTGCCTATGTACATGTGCCAGATGAGCTGAGATCCAAGTTGGATCCAAAAGCTGAGAAGTGCATCTTTATTGGTTACTCTCTGCAGCAAAAAGGGTATAGATGCTATAACCCTTCTACTCGTAAGTTTACAGTGAGCAGAGATGTTGTTTTTGATGAGATGAGTAGCTGGTATAAACCAGTAAATGTGATTGATGATGAAGATGCACAAAATGGTAATGCTACACAGAATTCACAGCAGCAGTCACAAAATATTAGTGGACCTGGAGCGTCCTCTAGCAGTGGTTCACATTCTTCGCCATGGACAGGCAGATTGAGATCAGGAGAATCTTCTCAAAGCAATGCAGATAGTGGTATGCAGGTATCACGAAAAGGAAAAGAGAAGGTTGATCAGCCCATGTTTGATGTGAATGCAGGTCACTCTTATGTGGATGGTGAATCCAGTGGCTCAGAACAGAGCATTGATGATGAGTTGGGTATTCCTTCTATTGTTACACCTGGAGTAAGGAAGACCAGGGATGTTTTGAGAGCACCTGGGAGTGAACCTACTTTGCGCAGGTCTACGAGAGCTAGGTATCCTGTGGATAGGCTGAAATATGATGGATTTACAGCCATTCACTATGCATATATGGTCAAGGTGATACAGGAACCAAAACCCACCTCTTTTGAGCAAGCCATGGGAAAAGAAAAATGGGAGAAAGCCATGGATGAAGAAATGGATGCCTTGGAAGCAAATGCTACATGGAAATTGGTACCTTTGCCTAAAGGTAAGAATGCAATTGGCTGTAAGTGGGTTTATAAGGTGAAGCACAATGCAGATGGTTCAGTGAACAGATACAAGGCAAGATTAGTAGTCAAGGGGTATGCACAAACATATGGCATTGACTATGAAGAAACATTCAGTCCGGTTGCAAGGATGGCAACCGTAAGAGCAGTCATTGCTATGGTTGCATCAAAGGGATGGTCTTTACATCAGATGGATGTAAAGAATGCCTTTTTGCATGGTGATTTGCAAGAAGAGGTCTATATGGAGCAGCCACCAGGTTATGTGCATGCTGTTCATCCTGAGTTTGTTTGCAAGTTGAAGAAAGCTTTGTATGGCTTGAAGCAAGCACCTAGAGCATGGTCTGACAAGATAGGACAGTATCTTGTCACTATTGGCTTTCAGATTTCCAAGGCAGATTTCTCACTTTATGTGAGAAAAACAGAGAAAGGTATTATGCTACTTGTCATTTATGTTGATGATTTGATTATGACAGGTGACAGTGATGAAGATATCCTTCATGTGAAAATGCTATTGAAGCAGAAGTTTGAGATGAAGGATTTGGGAGAGCTGCGTTATTTCTTGGGCATTGAGGTGATTAGATCACCAAGTGGGATACAGCTCTTGCAGAGGCAGTATGGATTGGACATGCTGTCCAAATATGGGATGACAGGCTGTAAGCCTATTTCAGTTCCTTTGGAGCAGAATGTGAAGCTGAGCACAGATGCAGGTGAGCTTCTAGAAGACCCTACTATGTACAGACGCATAGTAGGAAGCTTGATTTATATGACTATTACCAAGCCAGATTTGAGCTATGTTGTTGGATTGGTAAGTCAGTTTATGCAGGCTCCAAGGAAACCGCATTTGGATGCGGCTAGACGCATACTTAGGCATGTGAAGTCCACATTGCAGTATGGACTATTTTATGAGACTGGGGTTCAGATACAGTTGCATGGATACACTGATGCTGATTGGGCTGGTAGTATTTCTGATAGACGATCTACCAGTGGATATGTATTCTCTTTTGGGAGTGCTGCAGTCACTTGGAGCAGCAAGAAACAGCCTACAGTTGCCTTGTCGAGCACAGAGGCTGAGTACAGGGGTGCAGCAATGGCTGCATGTGAGGTAGCTTGGTTGCATAAGCTACTTTATGATATGCATCAGTCTACAGATGGGCCAGTTGTCATTTATTGTGACAACATGAGTAGTATACACTTGGCAAATAACCTAGTCTATCATGCTAGAACAAAGCACATTGAGGTGCATTATCACTATGTGCGAGAGAGGGTTTTACTAGGTCTTATTGATCTAGTTTATGTCAGCACAGAGGATCAGGTAGCTGACATATTCACGAAGGCATTGGGCGCAGAGAAGCTGCGCAAGTTCAGAGACCTGCTTGGTGTGCAGGAATTGGGATTGAGCTCGAGGGGGAGTGTTGAGATATCGAGCTCCACTCGTGATACGCCAGGGTGACCGTTGTATATTTATGTCACCGACTTGTCAGTTGCAGACGCGGTTGGTACACCGCCCATGAATAATAGCTACATGATAGCTATCCTTATCTACTCTAGTTCGTGGCTCAGTTAGTATGCCACCTTAGTTAGTTGAGTTTGGTTTGAGACCCATATATAGGGTTCTTCTATTTCTTTGTACTTGAGTTCTTTTGGCTTACACAACTAAGAAGAGGAAAACTGTTTTCAGCCTCCACCCTTGTGTGTCTTCCCCCATTGTGCAAGCAAGAAAGCTTCAAGCGAGACTCCTTCCTTCTCTCCCACAATCTTGACATGGCAGCCTCTATACTATGCCAAACTCCCTTCTGCCACAAAGTGAATGAGATAAGGGCACCACCTAGTCATGGAAGAGCGGACTAGGACGCTATGTAAGAGGGAGAGGAGATTGTAAGGGAGAAGAGATGAAAACTAAGAGAGGAAGAGAGAGAGAGAGTGAGTGAGAATGAGAGAACTACGAAAAAATAGATGAATCAATAAACTTAAGAGATGGAGAACCCTCGGGACATAACCAATATACACAATATGGACACCAATATCCTGGGCTTATTACATTGTAGAGCATACATAAGCTATAGTAAGAGAAGGAATTCCATAAGCTCATGAAGGAGAATGGGGAAGGCTCAATAGGGCTGAAGGAGGCCTCTTTGCTCTCTCTCCTCTTACAAATTACAAAGGAGAAGGCCTCTTTATATAGGCCTTGAGGGTGTTTAGGGAGGAGGTTAAGATGTAATAGGAATTAACACCACCAAAGCTGCATTAAGGCGGTTCCACCAATATGGAAGCTCCATCTAGATGTTTTGTTGACCAATTTGTACTTAATCAAGCTCCATCATAGGTGAGTTGTCTCCATTCTCCCCCCCATAGCTTGAGTCCAAGAGCTCTCCTATAAAAAAATATAGAGAATCTTCATAAAATAAGATCATATCTAGCAATAATAGAGAGAGAGTAATGAGAGTTCATACATTACTACTACAACTAAGGATGATTTGAGGGTGATTTAGGAGGGGAATTCTAATGGTTTATTAGCTTGAGAGAGAGGATAAGAGAGGGGAAAGGGTTGGGGGTCTAATGAATGATGTTTTATGGAAGTGTTAAGTGTGGGGAAGAAAGTATGGATGTGTATTAAATTGGGAGGTGGTCTCCACTGCAGTTGGAAAAAGTTGGCATCCACCATTTTGGCCATATCTCCCGACTCGTAGCTCCAAAAAATTATAAAAAAATACCAGCCGAAACTTCAACTCACGCGCTACAACTTTCATGTTGAAAAGTTTTTTTGGATCGGAGTGGAAGTATTTTTAAAAAAATCTTACAAAATCATGTGCCTAATTTTTCTTCCACTAATGCTTCCAAGAAGGGTCCCATTTGGTTGAATTGTCATAAGGCTCCAAAGTCATGACATTATGAGCCTCACATGCCCTTTGGATGGATCCAAATCCATTTCATATCTTTCCTTTTCACATTATACATTTTCCCTTCACCTTCCTCCATTGATCTTTACTCTTCACCCCCCCTTGGTAAACCGGTCCATGAAATATTTTCATCCAGTGATTTCTTGGATTTCCCAAGAGGTTGTTCCCACCCTCTTCTTTATTTCAAAGCTCCAAATGTACAAAAAATCAACAAAATGTTAGACAAATATTTTTTGTGATTTTCTCGGATCAACATCTTCATGAATCATGTCACTTCACGAGGATAAGAACCAAGTGTAGAACTCGGGGTTGTACCCGAGCGTGGCACACGCATCTAGTATTCGTGGCAGCTGACTTAATACTGATAGATACTTTGCCACGTCGAGTAGCATGGAACCTTGACCGAGTCTACTGGCAATATGTAACTCCTCCTCAGTGAGAACCTTATCAATCAAAGGGCCCTGTAGCCTAGTCCCAGCTAAGCCCGTACCCCGAATGTCAGTGAGCACTCGAAGGGAAGTTGGTGCCACATAGGTTGGGTCTCTTTGAGACCGCCATTTGGCCAATCGCTCTTTTGAGACCGTCATGACTTGAGCCCCTAGTTCGGCCATTACAACGCGGCTTTCGCACCAACACTGCTCAAATTGACTCTGGCCTGCTGACAGTCGCTTTAGTAGCTCTATGTCTACGAGATTCGGTCGGTAGAGCACTTCATTGAATGTGACGGTTAGGTGCAGTTCGTTAACCTCCTCGTCAGGGATGAGTCGCATATGTTCATGCAGGAGCCTGTCGTAGTGCCCATTAAGATGTTCTTGTTCTTCCCATGATAGAGGAAAGGTCAAGTAATCTCCAAGCTACTCCTTGGGGATCGTGCCCACGTTCGCAAGGACGTAGACACGTGCGACCACTTTGAGCTTAGCCTCCAACTCAGTTAAGCATTCTGCTACACTTCTATGTTCAACGAGGGCTTGCTCGGTTGCTATCTCATGCAAAGTTCTAAGAGTTTCCTTAGGCTTTAGCATGGCTGGGGGCTCAGGCCTAGATGAGCAAGACTGGTCAACACTAGGATTTCTTATGCTCTTGGGGTTCTCACGTTTCTCCTGAGGTTTTGCTGCAATTTTTTCATGGTTCTTCTCGGGTGTGACTCGTATAGATTTGTCACCCTGTTGTGATGACGTTGTATCCACCCTTGATTGATCAATGTGAGTTCTATTGTCAGTGGATAGAGTGTTGCAAGCAACTGTTGATGGCAACGGTTGCATTGGTTTTTCAGAACACACGGATGTGTCTGAGGTTTCACCGCTATTAGGAGAGGCATCAGTGGGTTCATTGGTGGATGGACTCGATGCTTTATTCATCAGCTCTCCCGCGCCCTTCGTCTCAATGTTCTTGGGGTCCACAACCACCTGCAGCTGTTGCTGTTTTCTCTGCTTTCTCCTCTTTTTCTTGGTCAATGAAGGTGCCTCTCTCAACAACTCAGGATCCTGGGCTATATCGACCGTTGATGTGCTTGGTCGGGCCTCAGCATTTCCCTTCTCTAGTGTGTCCTTATGGGACATAGCTGTGGTTTGCTGAATAGCCTTGCCCGGTTGTGAGGGCACAACTGCCGCTCTTTTCGGAGAGTCTAGCTTTTCAACCCACTCCCTTGCGTTTAACTCCCCTGTCCTAGGCTTTAGGCACTTTGAAAGTGCTGGAGTTGTCGAGGGCTTTGGTTGCGACACCTCCTCCACAGGTAAACTACTAAGGACACGTTCCACAAGGGGCATTGTCACAGCCAAGGGCTGCGACTGCTATGGTCCATGATTGGAAGTAGTAGCAGCTAGTTTAGTAGGCTGGCTACCCTTGGTGGATTGCGGTGTCAAGTCCCTAGGGCGATCAGAAGTGGTTGTGTCTTTTGTTGGCCTTTGAGCACTCATCTGTGTAGATCGAACGTGAGCTGATCTAGTCGCATTAGGTGGCTCAGGCATATCCTTGGGTCGAGAGCTACAGATGGCATCATGTCCCACCTCTTTGACAGTTGGAAGCTTAGATGGAGATAGAGATTGAAATTGAGCAGTTGCCCTTGACAACTGCTGTAGTGCTTCCTGTGTCTGTTTGGGAGAAGAGGGCGTAGGAGATCTAGGACTCTTAGGTGGACTTGGCACTCGCTGAACGATTTGCTCGAGGTTATTAGATGATTGTGCCATTTGCTTTGTTGAGCGATCAGCCTTGCCTTGAGCAATGTTGTGCCTATGGTGCTTGTTCTCCCCTTGGGAAATCAAAGGCTCCTTGGGCACTAACGGTTTTTGTGCCTGCTCAATGGCTACATATGACATCTGCTTATTAAGCATGCTAGGTTGAGGCTCTTTCTTTCGAACACTCATGTCCGGTTTCTTACCTCGAGACCTAGAGTTTCTCTTAGATTTCCTCCTATGCCTCGTTGCTTTTGATGCACTCTGGCCTTCAACCGACCAGGGAGGTTTGGTAAGGGGTTTTGGCACCCAAATCCATCGGTTGCCTGCATAATACCCTTGAGCCCGAAGCAACGCCTTGGATATCCATCGTGGCGTTGTGCTGGCTCTCCATCGACGCCTCCGTCTATAAGGCTTGGACTTCTTTCGTGGTCTTCTACGATATCTGTAAGTCCCAACTCCATCCTTGGCCTTGTCTCCTGACCTTTTTGTTTCAAGCATGGCCTCACTCACTGGTTCTCGTTGTTCGACCTGTGCTTGTATCAACTCTTCCAACAAGTCCTTGCCCTCATTTGTAGGCTTGACTGTTATGTCATCACCTTCCTTGCCTTTCCCTTGAGGTTCGATGAGGTCACCCTTGCTAAAGGTGGTGACTATCCTCACACCCGGTAGTGTTAGGTGTATCCTTTGTGCTACATAGTTAGCCTCACACTTGGTCGCCCTTTTGAAGGGTCTTCCTAGGAGGGTTTCTTTCCTATAGCTAGCACTTTTTGGAGGAACATGAAATAGGATAGGCAAGCTTTCCGTTTCAATTGTCGCAAGGATTTTGCACTTCCCCATGAGTGCTTGTGGGTGTCCCCCATAAGGGCTAAGAGTTGCACTAGTCGGTGTGAGCTCTGGTTGGCCTAGTAGGGTCCATGATTCATAGGTCAAAATGTTAAAATCGGCTCCTTCATCAATCAGAGCATCGATAGTATGGTCTCTTTTCGCGGTGAGTTTGACCCTAAGATAAGCAGGTGGTACTATGTCTTCATCTTCCGGGTCCTGGCTTGTAAATTTAAGCCTTCTGACAGATGCCCTTGAGTTCTCGACTGCACGACCAGATGTGGATTCTCCACTGTTGTCTTGGATCGTCAGTGCAGTGCTATTCAAGGTACATCTCTTGTCAAGAGTGTCATGTCTAGTCATCTTCGCATTTGTAGCTTGTTGAAGTTGCATTTTTCTCTGGCTAGACACGGTTTGAACACAATGTACATGTGTTCTTGTGGTGTGGCCTTTTTGCTTTGGATGGCTAGATTGGCCCATTGAGGTTCTAGGGTCTCTGTTTCTCTCTGTCCGGGTATGGGCTTTTGGTTGCTCTTTTGCAAGTGAGAATCCATGCTCGTGTAGAGCCATTACTACACTAGGGCCCAATTTGGAGGACCTGTCACGGCGCGCGTTTTCTCTCCAACCTACTCGGGGGAGGTGCGGAGGGGGCAGAGCCCCCTCTGCAGGGGTCCGAGGGGGGCAGTCCCCCCGGCCCGCAGGGCCGTTACGGTAGACGCCATATGCAATTTGGAGGACCGGTTATAGCCAAATTTTGAACTACGTGCTCTAAATTTTAGCCCGGTTATGGATCTGTGATGTACCTTCAACTCTACATAGCCTTAGGGGTCAGTCTCGGGGTTTAGATATATCAGAATTTGTGTTCTAGCCACGTGTCCGATTCTAACAGTTTTTCATCCGATTCTCAGATGTCCGATTTTCAGGAGTCTGATTATCAGAATCGAACGTCCGATCTTGGGTGGGTCCGATCGGACCAGTGGTCCGATTTTTGGTCGTGTCTGATTCTAGGAGTCGGATCAAAAAGTGGTCCGATTTTGGGAATCGGATCAGACAGGGTGGTCCGTTCTGGCTGATCCGATTCTGGGTGGTCCGAGTTTGGGACTCAGACGGCTTGGTCCGATTGTGAGTGGTCCGATTATGGACTCGTCCGAGTGTCCGAGTCGGACGGATTGGTCCAAGCGTCCGATTCTCAAAATCAGCGGGTTGGTCCGAGTGCCACGTGGCACGTCCGATCGGGCTGGTCCGATTCTGGGAATTGGACGATCTGACTCCTGAACTCGGGTGGTACGATTCTGGGAATCGGACCACAGTGAGTTGGTCCGAGTGCGTCGGCGGCGGGCGCGATTCCCGCGCGTTTGTCCCCTCCTCACTGTCTGGTGCACAAAATCACCACAGACTTTCTAGATCTAATAAGAGTACTTGTTGGAAAACACCAGACTCACCTGGAGTAGCACGAATCACCGGCGCCTAGAAATCGGGGCAGCGCTTCCTCGTCCTGTGAACCAGAAGTTCTCTCTCTCTCTTTCTCACACAAGGCAAACCAAGGAAATAAGGTCTGTCTTGGTCTCCCAGGCCTCTTAAGGTCCTTTCCCATCACTGCAGAACCTTACAGCTAGTTTCATGTCCCTATCTTATCCAGAACTTGAATCTGGTCCCTTGTTTCCCTGTTTTAGCCTGTTATACAGCAACAGAGAACCCTACTGTTTGTTTCTTTTTCTTTGTTTTTTCCTATCCTAAATGCATCCAAATCACAAAATAAATACCTATACTACTCCATTCCACAACATAAATCTCAGAAAGCAGCAAACCTACTTGCCAAGGAGATCGAATACCACCTTCAACCCCCTCGCTTCCTACCTATCTACCTCAAGCACCGGTTCAGGGGAAACCCCTTACTTTGATGCTCGATTCGAAGCACGCAAGCGCTCAAGGCTTGAATCCGTTGTCCCGGCAACGGAACCAAAATGTGGGAGCTTTCACTCAACCGCCAAGACCCTCGGACCGCTTATTGTTTCAAGCGTTCCAAGCCGAGCACTAATGGCTACCTCTCACATAGCCGACGTGCCATCCATATCTACGGGTGTAGTGAGCTTACCTTGATGCCGTTTGAGTTACCTCCTCTCCCGCGCACTCCAGTAGCTCCACGATCCAAGTGCAAGCTTCAAGCAAGCTCCATCCTCAAGCTCCATGCTCCAAGCTCCATTGCCGCGAGCAAGACAAGAGAAGAGAAGAGAAGAGAAGAGAAGAAGAGAGGAGAAGATGGAGAGCTTCTCCTCCTCGGTCCCTCACCCTCACACACTCACTCCCTCACACTCTCACACTCCCTCTCTCAAGCACAAGCTCAAGCAAGCAAGAACAAGAAGAAGAAGAAGAAGAGGAGAGCCACTTTTTGCCACACACAAGAATGAGCTTGTCATTCACTTTTCAACTTTATATACGAAACCCTAAATCCCTTTTGGGTGGTCATCCCCTTTTCCCCTTTTTACATGGCCGGCCATAGCCTAGGCCCTTTTTCCCATTGTCCTTCTATCTTCCTAGCTTCCAGTCCACTGCCCGTCTACATTTACAAATTGCATGGGTGAGAGCCCGGCGCTCTTTTACAAGATTTCAGGGTGTGCCTTTTTATTTTAAAATGCACCTCTCCCCTTTTGCCTTTGCCTTGGACTTTTAAGGTTGCCCTTGCACTTTTGGCCTTTTCTCCTTTTTTTTCTTCAGTCGGGCTACCTTTTTTCCGCCTTTGCCCTGCGTCTTTTCCACTTTCTTTTGCTTTCTTTGTGTTGGGGTTAACAAAGGAGTAGAGAATACACAAAAAATATGAGAAGAGTAGTAACTTTTTTAATTCCAAACAAGCTGATACAAAGATGGCTCCATCCACTTATGTGCTTCCACTATGAAGCTTAGATGGATATCTAGACATATGATAGGTGAATAGCTTAAGGCTAGCTAGAAGAAATCACATGTATAGACTCACGTTAGAGGAATGTCACGGTGTTTTGAAGTTTGCCTTGAAGTTAGATGAAGCATAGATTCAAAAAGGACAAAAAATGGAAAGAGTTAGCATTCGCATCATGAACAAGGTATGTGAATACAACAATGGTGGGGGTCAAGCATCAATGCATAAGTTCCAGTCAAAGATGGAGATTTGGTGGGTTGGTGTAGCTCAAGTACCAATTGAGAATCATCAAACCCTAAAATGGTTATTTACTCGTATAGGTATTCCAAACATGATTAAGTCTCAAAGTGAAGGAGAAATGTTGGTTGTTGATGGGGTTTGTAATTTTAATGTGGAATGGCACATGAGCATTAATGTAACATACCCGCCTATGGGCAG